>NC_056525.1:108949526-108993941 GCF_019175285.1 Sceloporus undulatus
GCCATACTTATCCAGCACCTTTTCAAAAATGGCAAAATCTCTTTTTTGAAAAGCCACTGGATAAATGCAGCTGGGATCCAGGCTTTATGTGCAATAACACCCGGGTTTAAAATTAAATGTGCCTTTATTCCGTTGGGAATAAAGAACTTTAAAAGCAATGCGATAATCTCCCATGTTGTGTTTGATTGCCTTATAGGCTGGCATTCTGTATTGCATATTCATAACCTAGGGTTAGAGATCCATAACTGCTTGATATTTGGTAAAATTACACAGTGTCACTGTAAGACTATATTGATGCTCACCAATCCATTTTAACAGCCAGTCGCTGCAGTGGACAAAGGAGGTCTGTTCAGATGCTGATCGGGGCACAAGGAGGAAAACATTTCCACCTCCCTCCTACCAGTATGTGATCTATAATAATCAGAAGCAGGATCCTGTTAAAATTCCTCATGTTAACCTTGCTTATTGGTGGTAGATGGCTGAAGATCTCATCCTCCTTGCACCCCAGTCATCAGCTAAAACAGATCTCCTTTGCCCAATGCAGCTTCAGGCCATTAAGGAGTTGGGCCATGAGATGTTACTTAGGTGTGATCTGCATTGTAGAAATAATGCAAACATCATTTTAACTGCCACGGCTCAATGCTATGGAGTACTGCGATTTGTAGTTTGTTGTGGCACCAGAGCTCTCTGACAGAGAAGGCTAAATATCTCACAAAACTACAAATTCCAGAATTTTATAGCATCAGGCCATGGCACTTAAAGTGGCGTCAAATTGCATTATTTCTGAATGCAGATCAGACTTAAATTATACAGACATAACTAAGTAGCTGGTGTGGAATATTGGCAGTAGCTATTAAATACGAGAAGCCTTTCTGTTAAAAAAAATATGTCAACCTTAATTCAATGTGGATATGGCTGAACACATGAGGATTCAGACCCAGAACTTTAAGGTAAGCTTTCAAAGTCCTAATTTGGGTTAATCAATCATTTTCAGTTTCTCCTGCATTCAGATTATTTAAAGTTCAGATTCTTTCTATCTATGAAGAAAACTGCAAGAAAACTTTGTGAACACTTCAAAACAGAAACTTAGATGAAATTCTCACTCCTCCTATTTTCACCCCCAGAGAATGAAAGAAAAATGTTCGCTGATGTAATCAAATAAAAAGAAACGCAGTTCACAGTGCTTTGGAAACAGTGCAAAGAGGGGTGTGGTGGATTTTCTTTTTCCTACGGAAAATATATGTACGCTGGTTTGGGGAAAAATTACACTGAACATATTTCTGGCTGGTTTATTTTCTTCTTCTTTTTCTTCTTCTTCTTTTGATTAAGAAACCATTAGACTGCTTGTTGGCCATAGAAAAATAGAAAGTTACATACTTTTATCAAATACTGTATATATAATTACAGGGAAAGATAAGAGGCCAAGGAGACAGAAGGCTTAACCAAGTCTCTCTCCCCCTCTCTCTTTCTTTCTCTCTCTCTCTTTCTCTTTCTTTCTCCCTCTCTCTCTCCTTCTCCCTCTCTATTAAACTAACTCAGTACCATGCTTTTATTAGCTATTTCTATTATTTAAGTAGCAGGAACACCTTGAAATGTGAATTCCTTCAGTAATTGCTGTTCTGCTGCTTCCTGAAACTGCACTATTAAAGTCAGCATTTGCAGCCAGCAGTTTAGATTTACATTCCTTCCTCGTGTAGCAGAAATCAATTTCTGTGTGTATTTGTGTGTGTGGATGTCTTACTGACTCTTTTCCGTGATGTTTCATACCTGTTTAGCGGTATCTTGACCTGTTAACTTTTCAAGAATATACTCCATTAGTGTAATATCATCACCTTCCTTCATTCTTTTGCATTCTTTTTTATTTTTTGCTTCTGGAGTGGCAAAAATATGGCATTCCAGATATTGTTGGAGTACAACTCCCACCCCCTTTAGCAGTGACTCTGGAGACCAGGGTTCAACTCCTGCCTGGCCATGAAACCCATTGGGTGATCTTGGGTAAGTCACACTCTCTCAGCCTCAAGGGAAAGCAATGGCAAATCTCCTCTGAACATATCTTGCCAAGAAAACCCCATGATAGGTTCACCTTAGGGTCGCCGTAAGTCAGCTGATACTTGAAGGCACACAACACACACTGATTATTCTTGGTGATGTTACAGATGTAACTTAATAACATTAACTAGCCCTTTTCAGCATAGTAGGTCAATGTATAGACTGAATGGATTCAGGAGTTTTTTTAAGTAAGATGGGAAAACCTGTTTTAAAGCAGGAAGATTTCTCTCTGCATAAGATCAATGAAGAGGAAATTTCAAGACGCAGCACCAAGCAAGCTGACAAAACCATTGGTATGCATGGTTTCTTTCTTTCATTCTACTACTGATAACTGGTCAAAAAGCTTTCTCTAGTCAAACAGGGTTTGCAGAGTGTGAAATACAACCCAAAACCGTTAGACCTTGTTAGATGACAATTAGAGAGGAAAAGTTAAAAATGAATATGCCAAGAGTGTGTGTGTGTGTGTGTGTGTGTGTGTGTGTGTGTGTGTGTGTGTCTTTATTAAATGTATATGTCACTTTTCCCATCAAAATAGTGGCTTTATACCATTTGCAACTCTCTGGAAAAAAAAGAAGTGCTTTCTACTTCTACATTCAAATGTTCAAAAATTCCTTATATACCAAGTCACCTTTTATTTATAACTCACCTGGTCTCCAGAGATGATTAGGAATTCCCTGGAGGAGAGGCACATAGGATTGTATACAGGCAAGTGAGTAGGCTGGCAGAGGTGGCACAGCTATGCAAACTACACACACAATATATATATATATATATATTTAGACATGTAGACACACACCAGAAGACCAAGCCAAATCAAATGTATCACAAAAGGCCAAAGGGATCATTTACTAGTGTAGTGTTAATGTGCCACCTTTGGAAACCAGCAGCTCAACTTTCCCTCTCGCTTTCAAAGGACTAATATGCCTGGGAGAGACCAGATTGCCATGTTATTGCCAATCCTGTAATACATAGCCTTGTACACTGGAAATCAGTATGGAACACTGCACTTCTGTAACTTTTTACAGCTTTTAAATTGCCAGGCTTCTGACTACATTTCTTCAAACAATATTGCCATGTGAGTGATATCAATCAAACCCTACTGCCCTTTGATGTCAGGACTCACCGAGTCAGCCCACTTGACTGAATTCTGATTACCTCTGTATTGAAAGGAAAATAAATGTGATTTGGAAAAGAGATCCTAGCCAGTTGTGGTGAGTATTTAATGAAAGCAGTGCTGATTGGGAGGAGAATAATGCCTAAAATATGATATTAGGAAGTGTAGGTATTTCTGTAGGGAAGTTTCTTTGTCAGGTGATGTATTGTGAGGCTTTTCCTGAATCTCTGCAGCTTCCAGCCACAGCACATCAAGACGATAATAAAAGCAAAGCAATTTAACTTCTGGTTTCAGTTTTGATCTGATAGGAGTTGAACCAGCTTATAAATCTTTAACATGCTACTGGTTCTCCTGGGGAAGAGCTCAACTCACTATACACCTTTTACAATACTTTCTATACAGTGGTATCTTAGATTCAATCTCCCACATATTTTCTCTTTCAACTGAGCATTTGTTGAAGCACAGCCCAAAGATAGGCCTCCTGATCCCATGGTAAAACCTGAAGCCCAAATGATATGCTTCTCATTTTATAATACTGAGAGGCTATGTAAACTCATATTAAGAGTTTACCCATCAGGTATCAGAAATGCTGGTAATTCTAGCTTATTATTATTATTATTATTATTATTATTATTATTATTATTATTATTATGCAATGATATATCAAAATGAAGAACAGATGCAGCAAGGAAGGAGACATTTCACATATTACTGAAAGAAAATGTTTTTTATTCAGACCACAGCCATAACATGATATGCATGTCAAAATCTACACAGTTATTAAACTAATTCACCATAAGCAAAGTGGAAGAGTATATACTTTGGGATCTATCCCTAAAATACATTTGTAAGATCTTTCTCTCTACTTGCTCACTCACATTGCACATTTCTACTTTCCCTTTGCTTTAAACAACCACAATTTCTTTTTAATAAAATCAAGAAATCTAATAGTGATGATGATGTTGATGATGACTGGATTAACTTGTGAACTTAAGTTCACAAAAGGAGCAGGACGGAATAGGAAGTTTTCCTTCTGTAAGGTCAGTTAAATTAATCTTAGGGGCCAAGCTATTATTTTAGAAATAAAAAGTACATAACTGTACTTTTAAAAATATATACAATATACAAATACACAAAATACACCAAGCACTTTAAATACATAAATAACAAAGAATATGGCATAAATAAGCAATAATAAAAATAACAATTGAAAATAAACCTTCAAACAGGTCTAAAAATTGGGAAAGAAGAGACAGTGAAAAGCCCAGGCTTTTTCTAACTGCCCACCCAATCTCAGGACAGAATCCTGAATTCAGTTGAGAATCCCACTTACAGCAGATCTGTTGAATCAAAGTGAATTTGATAAGGAAGGACTTATGACTCTGGAGGTCTATTTACTTAGGGCTAACTAGTGGATTTCAGCCCATTAGCCCACCTGCAGAAGCTGATTATCATGCCAGGAAGACTTGTCTAAGAACAGGCTGTGTCTGTTTAAGGCTTGTCTACACCAAGGAAAAACACCGAACTCACACCAAAGCTAATGCTGGCAAAGCTGATGCTGGCAAACTTCGGGGGAAATACCACAGTTTTTGTCCCTTAACCTAACCTTCCTCCAAATCATGCAAAATCAGGTGTGTCTCAAAAACTCCAGAGTGTCCTTTGGTTCTTTCGGGGTGTGGACAGGTAGATTGGGCAGATTCGACCCAATCCATTGTCTGCACACCAGGAACGGTGCCATCCCCATTCCCTGTGCTGAGCAGCATAGGCAAAGGGGATGGCCTAATTCTGGAGCCACTGCTGCTTCCTTACTAGCAGGAGCTCTGTAAACACCGCTGCTTATACTGAGGACAGAAATGAGATCAACAAAGCCCAAATGGAGTCCAGAAACAAAGAAGCAACCAGCAAAAACTGGTGTAAATCCACAGTAACATGCAGAACTATCAGGCAGCTGCCTTAGCTGCCATCTTTACAACCAATGTTTAGTTTCCAGACTTTCTTAAAAATCATCTCCGCAAAAAGAGTATTAAAAGTAAGAGTAAAGGTTTCCCCTTTGACAAGGTTGTCAAGTCATATCCAACTGTAGGGGCTGTGTTCATCTCTGTTATTAAGCCGAACATCTGTGGTCATGGCTGCACAGAATGCTGTTACCTTACCACTGAAATGGTACCTATTTATCTACTTGTACTTTTACATGATTTCGAACTGGTAGGTTGGCAGAAACTGGGACTAGTGACCAGAGCTCACTTCATCACTCAATCCTTGGGTCTCAAACTATTGACTTACCAATCTTGTAATTGTCAGAGTCAGCATCTTAACCACTGAGTATTCTGCTTGAAAAGAATTTGAGTGTAAACAACTGAAGGCAAGTTTGCCTCTCTTCCCCAGAAGGGGCCAGAAATAGGAAACCAGTGCAATCCAGTAAAAGGCATCCCCCACTGTTCCCATGACTAACTATCCAAGGAACACATCCAGATGGGATTCACTTTGCCAAAGAAAGGAAAAGAAGAATTTTTATTTCTGTACAGCAAATACGTTACCATTTTCATACCATACAACTTCTTCTTGTTGTGTGACTTCAAGTCATTTCCAAGGTGAACTTGTCATGGGGGTTTTGGGGGCTGAGAGTGTAACTTGCCCAAGGTCACTCAGTGGATTTCCATGGCCGAACAGGGAATCAAACCCTGTTCTCCAAAGTCATAGCCCAATTATCAAACCCCTACACCAAGCTGGCTCTTAACCACGCAACCACAGAAGGCAATAAAAGACATGCCAGCCTTAACCTCAAAGGGATGGTAAACTTATGCACAGTTAGGCAACTTAAATCCAGCTGGCTTCAAGGATTTAGATAGTTTAACTGTATGCAAGATTACAGTCAAAATCATTTTTAAACCAGAAGTAATATAAGATAAATTAATTATGCAAGAATACTGAATAGTTATCAATTTCACCAGGGACGTAGCCAGGATTTTCAGAAGGGGGGGTCCAGACTAAGTGCCACCATTATAATGGGGCTTGGGTGCAGTGGCACAGCAGCACGCACCATTCATTTTATCTAACAGAAGGGGGGTCTGGACTCCAAGGACCCCCCCCCCCCTTGGCTACATCCCTGATTTCACTAAAAGAGATAAATGCATCATGGTTTCTCTAGAGAAAATACTGATAGTTTCATAGACTTGTCAGGAGCTACCTACATTTGAGCATCCTTTTCAGTATATATTGATCTGTCACAACCTGTCACATTGTTTGAACATCCTATATCTAAACTTATATGTGAGAACCAGAACAAAATGAGTATTACAGTCTGAGGAAATCCTCTCCCTGCTGGTCTTGTATGACTGATCTAAAGCAACAGGACACAACAGGTTACATCAATGATCTGCAGCTACAACTAGGCCTCCTTCCACACTGAATCCTTTGTTGAGAAACTTTTGTTTAGATATGACAGAATTTAAATTGCAAATAATTGTGGGATATATACCAGGCCATCCTTCAGATTATGCACACTGCAAATGAGGCCTACTGAGTGCCATTACAGTGGAGCCTTGTTATACGCTGGGATTTGGTTCCAAGATCCCCCATGGATAACAAAATCCTTGGGTGCTCAAGTCCCTTTAAATATAATGACATAGCAAAATGGTGCCCCTTATAAAAAATGAAAAATCAAGGTTTGATATTTGAAATCTATACTTTTTTTTAGCATTTTCAAACCGTGGATGCTTGTATCCATGTATAAAAAAATCTGTGTATAAGAAGGGCCGACTGTACTTCCTTCCATGAATTTGCCATACCCTCCAACATTTCACAAATGAAAATCAGGATGCTGTTGTGTGCCTTCAAGTCATTTCCAGCATATGGCTGCCCTAACTTGAGCCTATCATGGGGTTTTCTTGGCAAGATTTGTTCAGAAGAGGTTTGCCATTGCCTTTCCCTGAGACTGAGAGCATGTGATTTGCCCAAGGTCACTCAGTGGATTTCATGGCCAAACAGAGAATTAAACTCTGGTCTCCAGAGTTGTAGTCCAATGCTGAAACCACTACACCACACTGGGTCCCAGAAATTAGGATACATGTAGCCAAATACATATCAACAGAGTGTGCTCAAGATGGCAAATGCTATGAATCACAGAAGCTAGGAGAAGCTGCAGCAGTTTGCTTTTGCCCAAGTCCACTGGGAAGGACAAGATTCCACCTTTATTCTCCTCTCTCTTCTGCCAAATTAATTGAAGGCAAACTCATTATGCACTTTGAACTATGCAATTGCAGTAAGTTGGGGACAAAGGGAGAAAGTGGGAGGAGGAGAGAAAAATCAGAACATTTTGAAAGTATCTGAAAATGTAGGACAACAGAGAATTAATCAGGATTTTACCTACCATATCAGGACAGTTGAAGGGCATGGTTTGCTTCAAAGCATGTTCAGCATTTTACTATGACTGGTGACTTCCATGCCAGCAGGACAGTGAATCTAGTCCAGGCTTTAGTCCAAACTTTAGAGGAGCTATCTGAACCTTGTCCTCAAACTAGCTTTAGCATCTCATGTCACTTATTTAAAGTTAGGTATATAACCTAGAGTGGATTCTCCACCTCACTTAGATGAGAGCCGCCAGCTGTCACAGGACGGAAAGGCTGATTATGGTGAACAAGCTGTCTAAACTACATTTTTAATCCCATCACTGAACATCCCACTGAAGGTTCCTCAGGATTCAGCTAGAAAAACAGTTTTGTATATGATGGAAGGTAAAAGAATGCTGCAGTAAGTCCTGCTATATTGTGACAGTTGTGTTCCTATAAAAGTCCATGTTATAGAAATCTGTGCTCTAAAAAAATAACAAGATTAATGGGGGAAATAGGATTAGGCATAGATCTAAACAAAAATATTACTGGTAGCCACAATAATTATTTCCTTTGCCACAAATCTGAATGAATATATTTTAATTATAAGCATAAATGGTGATTCTTGCCATTGAAAAACATGAAGATACACATTTATAGCAAGGGTGGGCAAAGTATGTCCCCCCAAAAGTGGAAAGACCACCAATACTCTAAACAGCTAATAATGTTTGCTGCCTAGGCACAGACAAGCTTTGGCTGGCTGCAACAGCAAATGTTATGCAAAAGCTCCCTTCCCTTCACTTACACCCATCCTAGTTTAAAATCTCATCCCTGGCTTGCATATGCTCCCTCTCCTCTTTCCATCCCTCTTACTTTAGTCCCAGTTTAAAATCTCATTTCTCACAAACACTCCCAACTTCTTCTTTCCATCTACTTCACTCACTCATCTTGGCCTAAGATTTCATCCTGGCTTGTAAATGTTCTGTTCCTCACTACCTTCCATCCACCTCAGTTGAGTCAGTTGCTTCTCAGTCCTACACAGCTGATGAACTGAACTGCTAAGATGTTGGGAGGTAGGATTGCCACAACAACTGAAATGTGGAGAGGTGCCAATTTTGAAAGCTCAGGATGGAATCACGATCTAGCCAATTAAGATTTTGTATTCAGTGTGGCATAGTGGTTTGCATGTTGGACTATAACCCTGGAAACCAGGGTTTAATTCCCAGCTTGGCCATGAAACAAATCTTGCCAAGAAAACTCCATGATAGGTTCACCTTAAGGTTGCCATAAGTCAGAAACAACTTGAGGGTGCATACAACAACAACAACAAATCTCAGTGAATTCTTCAATAAGTGTGCATAGGAAGTGAGACAAAGAGATGGGCCTCCCCAGCAAATCTCAGGGCAGAGGCTGGTTCATAAGGGAGAATATGGTCCTTCAAATAACCTGGACGTGAACTATATAGGTCTTTATGGGTCAAAACCAGCATTTGGAATTGTACCAGGCAGCTGGTGGAGCTGTTGCAACAAGGGACTTGTATCCTCTTTGCAACCAGTACCCATTAGCAATCTGTTCTTTGCAGTTCTTTGGACCAGTTGAAGTTTCCAAACACTCTTCACATGCAGCCCCACATAGAGTACATGACAGTAACCCACTCTGTCTGGGAAAAGAAAGACCAGATCTGATGTCTCAAGAAATGGGTGCAGCTGGTGTACAAACTTTAATTGTGCAAATACACTCCTAGCCACCATTAAAACCTGAGCTTCCAGGTTCAAAGATGAGTCCAGGAACACATCCAAGCTGAAGACCTTGGTCTCCAGAGACAGCATTACCCCATCTGACACAGGTTGATTCCTCATTCCCTGATCTGCCTTTCGATTGATCAGGGACACCTCCATCTTGTCTGCATTAAGTTTCAATTTGTTTGCTCTCATCAAGTCCATTACTGACAACAGGCACCAGTTTATGACCAAAACAGATACCTTGGATTGTGGTGGAAAGGAGTAATGCAGTTGGGTATCATTTGCATACTGATGGCACCAAACCTCTAAACTCCAGATAACTTCTCCCAAAGTTTTTATATGTTAAATGCCATGGTGGATAGAACCCAGTCCTGAAGAACCCAACAGGACAGTAGCCAAGAGGTCAAGCAGGAATCTCACAGCAGCACATTCTGGGTTTAACCCTCAAGAAAAGGAAAGTCATTATAAAACAGTGTCCCCATCCCAGCAAGGTGTCCCAGAAGGATACCATGGTCAATGGTATCAAAAGCCACCAAGAGGTGCAGCAGAACCAAGAGGGACATACTTCACCTTCCAGTTCCCAGGGTAGGTAATCCACTAAGGTGACCAAAGCCATTATTGTCCCATAACCAGGTGTGAAACCAGATTGATCCACATAATCTATCTCATCCAGAAATCCCTGAAGCTGGGAGGCCACCACATGCCCCAAAACCTTGCCTAAACATGGGAAAATAGAGACTAGCCGTGGCTGATAATAATCCAGAATGGTGGGCTCCAGGGAGGGCTTTTATTTTAGTAATGATTTTATAACAGCCTCCTTCAGACAAGCTGGAACCCTGCCTTGTTTTAAAATGATATTAATCAGTCCCTCAATGCACTCTGCCTTTTTAAATAAGCTAAGAAGGCAAGGATCTAACACACATGTGGTGAATCTCACCGAGAATCCTGTCCACATCATCGGGTTGCACAAATTGAAGTATATCCATTGTCACTGAAAAAGAAGGGGCCAAAATTACATCCACTGGATCTGTGTCAATTACAGCATGCAGTTCAGAGCAGATCCAAGCAATTTTATCTGCCAAGTACCAGGCAAGTGATTCACAGTGCTGTCAAGTGATCTGGATTTTCTTCTCTTGGGCCTGTGGGTAAAAGACCCCTGACCCCTGTAGTTCAACAACATTTAGCAGACCACACTACACTACTAGCTTATATTGGGAAGTTAGATTCAGGAGAAAGGAAGAGATGGTCCAAAATAGCTTCCAGAGTAAGGCAAAAGAGAATAATCAGATTCTTCCTCTTCAAATGGTTGCTAACCCCCTTCCTGAGACTTAAGGGTGTGTTAGAAATAAGATGTTAAAAATTAATATAATCAGCAGCCATTGATCCTGACTTGTCCACTGAGTGTTCATTTACTACTGTCACAGAGCCTATCTTAGAAATTCCCCTTTCTGGTGTAATTAAATTCTCTTTAAGCTGGTCCGGTTCCTACACTCTGATTAAAATGTAGCTGTCCTCATCTCAGTGCTTTTCTGATGAGTTTTTTTCTCCTTCCATCAGTGCTGCTAATAACAGCAAGGTTTTGGACACAGTGGTACAGATTAACTCCTCCCTTAGATGGTTCATTTTTCTAGGAGTGACATATGTCACAAGGCATCTTGAATTCCCCAAACTCTCCTTTCTTTTTCCAGCCAGGAAATACATCTCTGTGCCCTTCTAGACAACCTCCAATCCCTGATGGCATACAAAATTAATTTGCTTCAAATTCATCTTCAGCACCACTGGTGTAACTATGCTATGCGCGCACATACACACACACACACACACACACACACTTCTTAAAGGTCATACCTCCTCAAAAACAATCAACTCATCTCTGATATGAGAGATGAAGGGAGGGGGGAGAGATACAGAAATGGCTTCTTTTTTTAAAAAAAAAACCCTGTTTTTAATTCCAGACTTCTAAGCATATCAGTGCATCTTCAAGAACTGGTTTCTCTTTCCTATCTAAATTAATCACTTGTCTGTCAGTCTTCCAGAAGCAGACAAATTTTTATGAACTTTATGAGCAACGGCTTCTGCCTTGGTGTCTATTAATTTCCTATTTGCACCTAACCCAGCACATATAGCTGTACATGTTAGTGTTCTGGTGCTACTAATAGATTACAAAACTAATAGATTTGTGGGTTAACCAGATTTTTGAGGTACAGTATGTTGGAATCCATCTTCTTACCCCCAAAACACCAACAACAAAAGTTACCAAGCAGAAGGCGATATTGTACTCAGGAGATGTCTTCCTAAAAATCTAGATCATACAACTACTGGCTTTCTGGCCCAATCTGCATTACCAACTAGAATCCCCTTGGTGAATGACGATAGTTATATCTGACCTACACCACTCAATTCAGATTTGTGGTTGTTGTAGAAATCAGAACTCTGATACAGCACCACAATGACCAGTGCTCCCAACTCACCTTATAAACAGAGCAGCCCCACCTAACATGGCCATTTTTGTGCTGTTGGCAGGGGGATCAGCAGGAATGTGTGTCCAGATATTTTCCTGTAGCTGAGTGCATTCTGACAGGCATCCTCAGGAAGCTCCAGGGCTCCTTAGCACATCTCTTCATACTAAAACCCAACAACTGATTCACCGTCCCACAGTTCTTGAAAGCACCAGCCTCTATGGCTCATCAGGAATTTCACTAGGGAATTCTTAATAGTGATCATCCATAGAGTTGGCAATATTATTAGGAGAAACTGAATGGAGTTCTAAGGCAGTAGATCTGTAGTGCAATGGAAGGGCAGCAAAGTTATTGATTTTGCTAAAATTGTTTGGTATTGACTTATTTATTATTATTATTTTACTTCCAGGGATGGAAGCAACTATTTGTGGAGGGGGGGGATTGCCTTGGGTGCCAAAATAAGGTGGCTAGATGCATTGTGGCTGTTGTCCCTTTTCCAAGCCCTAACCCAGGCCTCTCCACTACCACTTCTAAAACATCACTATCTTTTTGCTCTTCTCTTCCTTCCTCTTCTATCGGACTGGCCTCATGTATGTATCTTTAGGAATAAGAAACTGAATCTCAGCTGCACATAGTTACATTTTACATCATTGTAAATGTAATTTGTTTGTTTAACCTTTGCATATTGAAGATGCACAAACCCTATTAACATTGACCTATATCACCAAAAACTCTCCTTTAGTTTGATTTGTTCTTATGGCCATGTTTCCTGTTTTGATATACAGTAACTGTAAACCTCAATAAATTATTAATATACTGTATAATGTATGTGATACATCTATTACCATGTATTTATTCCCATCTTGCCGTTGTTTACCAGTTCACTGCCGTTGTCTAATTAAAGTAAGAATCAGCATGCGTGGAAGAGAAAACAGCAAAGGACAGAAGGTTGTTGCTGTCTTGAAATCTGTTTCCTCAAAGCCTTTTCAATGAGATATTCAAAGATTTCCATGGCACTCAAAGATATGTACAAACATTAAGCTAACACTGGAAGATAAGGCATTATCTCTTGAATAATCCAGATATTTTCCCGTAGAAGTTATATTTACCATTGGACTCTGTACCTCTTTATATTCTAGGTGGCATACTTGCATGGCTAAACCTTTCTGGTTCCCTAGTTTTCCAACACAGTAGTGTGTCTCTATATATGATCCCTTTTTCATTAATCAGATTCTACTTCTTGACCTCCCAAGTCTATCAGAAAATAGGATCTTGGATAATGTTCAGTAAGCCCTAAAATTTCTGGATGAGAAACTAAAACTGCTTTGAGAAACCCTACCTATGGGAAATCCTACACACACTTATCGAAGAGAAAGCCTCAATGAACTCACTGGGACTTTGTTGTTATTGTATGCCATCAAGTTGTTTCTGACTTACGGTGACCCTAAAGCAAACCTATCATGGGGTTTTCTCAGCAAGATTTGTATAGAGGAGGTTTGCCATTGCCTTTCCATGAGGCTGAGAGCATGTGACTTGCCTAAGGTCACCCAATGAGTTTCATGGCTGAGCTGTGAATTAAATCAAAAATGATTAGCTAATAAAGATATGATGACCAAATACATTTACCTTTTACCTGGACACATCAACACCTCAAAAGGGGTATTACACAGAATGTATGCCCAGGTATAAACAAACCTAAGGAATAAAAACGGAGGGGCTGTTTTGGTGATAGCACAATCTGTCTTTGTATTACTGTGGGACCTCGATGCCCATGGACTTGCCATCCGCGTATTTGAGCATCCATGGATGGCAAGCTTGCATTATTATTTATTATTATTAACCTTTATTTATAAAGCACTGTAAATTTACATAGTGCTGTACATACAATCTTTTTAATTGGATAGTTTCCTGCCCTCAGGCTTACAGTCTAAAAAGACACGACACAAAGAGAGTGGTGGTGGGGAAGGGGCCTCTCTAGTAGTATAATACATATAAAATACATAGCAATACAGGAAATGATTCAATAAAACAGACAACAAAAGAACATCAAATAGCAAGTAACAATTATGCAATGCCTGGGAATGCTTCTCTGAACAGGATGGTCTTCAACTCCGTTTTGAAGCTGGTTAAAGAAGTGATGGCTCTTGCTCGCGGGGAAAGAAGGTTCCAGGAGTGGGGGGCAGCGAGTGAAGAGGGGTGAATCCGGGATGGGACAGAGGAAATCCTGGGCTGGGACAGCAGACCTTGACTACCAGAACGGAGGGCCCTAGTGGGAAGGTGAGGAGAAATAAGGTCTGATAAGTAAGGAGGGGCCAGCCCATGGAGGGCTTTAAACATCGACAGCAGGAGCTTATACTGAATGCAGAAAGGGAGGGGGAGCCAGTGAAGGGATGCCAACACAGGAGAGATATGGTCAGAGCGGTGGGCGGATGTGATAATGTGTGCAGCTGAATGCTGGACAGAAATTAAAGGACGGAGGTGAGAAAGAGGAAGCCCAGTCAGGAGGACGTTACAGTAATCAAGTCGTGAGATCACTAGGACATGGACCAGGATCTTGGCAGTAGAGGTGGGGAAATATGGTCGGATTTTGGCAATACTGTATAAAAAGAATCTACAAGCCTTGGCTGTGGTCTGGATCTGAAGGATACACAACAGAGAAGAATCAACGATAAAACCAAGACTGCGGGCTTGCTGAACTGGTTGAATAGAAATGTTGTCCACAGAGACAGAAAAGGAGTGTTGAAGGGTGGGCTTAGGAGGAAAGACAAGAAGCTCCATCTTGGACATGTTGAGCTTCAAACACCGATGGCGCATCCACTGCGAGACAGCTGTGAGGCAAGACGAGACCTGCTGTTCAAGCCTTGGAGAAAGGTCAGGGGTGGAAAGATACAACTGGGTGTCATCGGCATACAGATGGTAGGAAAAGCCAAAAGAGCTAATGAGTTTTCCTAAGGACTGTGTGTAGAGAGAAAACAGAAGGGGACCCAGAACAGAGCCCTGGGGAACTCCAACAGATAAGGGAACAGGAGAAGAAGTCTGACCTCCTGCAAGCAGTGTGTGCACGTATTGGGGACAGCTGCACTGAAGTCTCCCTCATTCCTTCCTTCTTTCCTTCCTCCCCCATTTGGTATTAATTTTTGAAAAAACAAGCACATGCCACCACTTTAAATATTAACCTTACCATTGTTAAATAAAGCTGTGGTCATTTATCAACTCCTCTTTTCTTCCTCTTCTGATCCTCCCTCTGAGCTTCTGTCCACTGAACTGACACTTTTGAGAACAGCTGTCTATACAGGATGCTATGGAGTCCCATCACACAACTATAATCTTGTAAACCTGTCATTAAGGAAGAGTACACAGGAAAGCCCCAGCCCACCTCTGCATACCCTCTGGGGCCTTTGATTTTTCTAAGGGAAAAAAAATCAAAAGGGCACCATTTTCAAAGACGTTCATAAAATGCCGTGTGCAGCTAGGTAAAATGTTATGGTTACTCTGTTTTGATATGGCAGCTGTCTCTTTTTCTATCTCTTTAGAATTAGTTTATGTTTTGTAGCTGGACATTTTAAAGATGATAAATGAATGAAGGCCATTTTTCTGTCACTCCTCAAAATGGGTATGGGACATTTTCTGTCTACACTTAAATCCCTTTGACGGTCACTCTCCAAGCAACCTATCTGTCTGATTTTTCAGATTGAATACAGCCTTACTCAGAGAGTCTAGCCTAGATGGTTACTTCTTTCCAATCCTTTAACAGGCTTTGACTTCTTCTCTCCCCCCTTTTTTTTTCTTAAGTTTTCCACACACAATATTGTTGTTTTTTTCCCCTGTAGTTCATGCTGAGTGATTTAACAGCTTCTGAATAGTTGCTTGGGATGAGGAAATAATCTGTCCTGTCAACATCTGGCACTTGAAATCTGTTAAGCACCAGAGGTGAGTTCAATCACCAGAAAAGGAATGAATATGCCACATCAAAAGTGCATTTCCAAAGTCAAAAGCTCAGTGGCATTCCAGCAGGTATACTAATGGTGGTGGTTCCAGTGGCACTTCTGGTGGTAACAGATTTTGATGACTGGGCTGTAAGGAGCATAAATTCCATCAAAAAGTACAAGCAAAACATTCAGTATACACCTATGAGAAATGAGAAATCAGAGTAAGTAGTGCTACCAGCATTGACATGGATGTTCAAACACACACCTGTGATGTCAGCTTTACAAAATCCATGATGGCATATATTATCCACAGCCTCACAGAAATCACACCATTGTTTAAATGCCTTCCTTCAAAAGGATTCACATAAAATCCATGATCATTTTTCCTTATTTTGCAATCTTTACTTCCATTAATATTTCAAACCTGCCTCTTATCCTTGAAACAATTTCCTTCTCCAGCATTTTTCAGATTTTGTATCTTTGGGAAATCTATTCCATATTGATTTATCAGCCATGAACCCTTCTACCTCTGGCCTGTGGGAAAGTGCAGGGTTAGGGAACAAAGAGGATATGCAATTGAGTTTTGTGCAAGATTCCTCTCTTTTCTTTCCGTCCTCCTATGGCAACAATTATACTGCTCACCTATCTTCCCAACATCATGAAATGTTGAAGAGTAGCATAAAACTTGGCGGGGGGGGGGGGGGGAGCCTGTCAATTCCTTCTAAAATGCCTTAAAAGCCCTTTCAAAATAATGTTCAAAAGTAACTAGAATGTTGCTTTTTACACCAATACCAGTAATGTTCCTCCTACTGGTTGGATTGCTTTCAAAATGGAATTCAATTAAACCTTTGTTACAAGGAAGGAAAGAAGGAAGGAAGGAAGGAAGGAAGGAAGGAAGGAAGGAAGGAAGGAAGGTGTAACAAGTAACTGTGTTATTTTAACTCACTATTTCCAAATGTTGCTGGGAAGATAGCTCTAGTGTAAATGCTGGTGAAAGCCAGAGGAGATTCGTGAATAATTCCCACTATGGTTTAAATCAGATTGCGATTCAACACAACAGAAACAAGACCTTGCTGAGATTAGGTGATAATGGTGTTGTTTAGGAAAAGCAGCAGCTTTGGACAGATTTTATAACAAAAGATGGATTAAAGAAATCCTTACCTGGTAGGTTAACAGTTTCCCCTCCCTGGTGAGGTAATGGGGGACAGGTATTGTGAAAGGCAACTGAGCACACTTTAGTGCGTACCAGTTCTTACTCCAATAGCTAAATTAGGATAGAATCAAAACAAGGTTTAAACAAGGACAATAGCTGCAGCACTAGAAAAAATATAGGCTAGAATATTTTTAAAAGTAGTCTAAGGTCCAAAACACACTGCAGAAATAATCCAGTTTGAGACTGCTTTAACTGCCCTGGCTCAGTGCTAGGGAATCCTGGGAATTCTAGTTTATTGTGGTATCAGAGCTTCTGACAGAGAAAGCTAAACGTCTCACAAAACTACAGTTCCCAGAATTCCCTAGCATTAAGCCAAGGCAGTTAAAGTGGTCTCAGACTTGATTATTTCTGCAGTGTGTTTGGGACCTAAGGGGATTCTAACACACATCCTCAAAATGTGCAGAATCACAAAATTCTCCATACACTGCATACTCAGCCACTGAGAAGGCTCAATTAGTTTACCTTTCCTCCATGAGTTTATGCATGTTGTTGTTGTTGTTGTGTGCCTTCAAGTCATTTCTGACTTATGGCGACCCTAAGGCAAACCTTCTTGGCAGGTCTCTTTAGAGGGGGGTTGCCATCGCCATCCTCTGAGTTTATATATAGCACCATCTACACTGGAGAATTCATTTTTTATTATACATTTTTAAATATATTGCCAAACTGGCAGTTGTTAATGTTATTATTTTCCCCCGTGCAAACTGTGCTGGTAACATCAGTAGATCTTCTCCCACGCAAGTAAAGCTTTGTAAATTCAAGGTTCTGTTCTCTTTTGTTTTATTTAACACAAAACACCATCTACACCATAGCAGTTCCCAGACTGTGCTCAGGCTGAACTGATTTACTGCAAAAGGTTAATGGTTTACTTGCACACTCTGTTCCTTTTCTGATGTGTTGCCAAATAATGGAGATATCTGTTAAAAGGGGCACAATGCTTGAACATTTCTTTTCCTCTGGCCTACAGTATTTCAATGCCATTTCATTCTATTCAGCTGGCTGGTTGCTTCCTTCAACTCCACCATGTTATTTCCGTTATGACAAAAAATGGATGGAGCAACAGAAAATAAAAACACATCTAAAAAACAGGCTGGCAGTCATCCAGCTAATAACATGAAGTAGAGTTTTGTCTTGTCAGGAAAAGTCTGCCAACACAAGCTCAATACCCATCATTCAGCAGTTTGTGTTTTTTAAGAAAGAAAGAAAGAAAGAAAGAAAGAAAGAAAGAAAGAAAGATGCCAAATAGAGGCCAAAGGAGGTGGATGAGAGCTTTTGATTATGCGCAACTGGTCCATTTTCCATGTTACAAAACTTGTCACTTTAAGCCTTGCTTGGTATAGTTATTTCTAGTAAAATAATTTTTTTTAAATACACACACAATCCTACAGATCTAGGTGACTTTGAAAGTAAATCAAAATTCTCACTGAACAGAAATGGTATGAAAAGTCTAGAAGTCTTCAGGTCTGTATCTTTATATATGGACTGCAATGAAGCATAACCAGCAATTTCTTAGGAGATTATCACATGAAGCTTCCTTCCCGATATAGTTGTGGCTTTTTCAACCCCCGAAACAGCAATGATTCTGTTCATATTACCACACAATTGTGAACTGATAACAGATTGTTGATGCATCTTATCACACTTCCACTCGGTTTACTTGTCAGCCATCCAAGATTAAGTAAGTAAGTAGTCTAGCCTTCATTAGGAATGGGGGGGGGTGCAATGAAACTGGTTTAAATCCTCTTTCTCCTGCCAACATAAAATGATTGCTTCCTCAGGAGTAATAGTCTTGACTTCATTGAGAATTGGGTAGGTGTGCAGTGAAACCGATTTATATCCCCTTCTCTCTGAATTACCCTGGAATGACCAATGGCACATATTTCAGTAAGGGGTTAACTGCACAATTGACAGCTATTCATTGGATTTTCCTATTCAGTAAAAGCAGCGGCAGACACACGGTTTGACTACAGGATACCTACTGCCTAGGCATGAGGTTGTGTGGTAGGATCCAGCAATTACAGTTATAATCCCATTTCTATCCCACTATTTAAGAACAGTGCAATAATCTCCATAATCACCAGGTCACTGCATTCATAAAAGACTTTACAATTTGAATTGTTTATTAATTGGCATTGGAGACTGTCTGTTTAAACTTCCACTTTGGGAGATGGTGGGGGGATATGGTTTTCTATTTGCTTATATTTCATTCCAGCTGCTTATTTAGCTCTGGATAGTTTTACAGAACCTTTTCAAGTCTAGGGAATGTTTCTGACATTAAAGCAGAAAATAGTTTAGAGTGAATGCTGTACTATTTAATCAATGTGTTTTCAAATTCTTTTTAATTCAATAGTGTTTTAATATTACAAATAGCTTAATAGAATTCGAAGGCTAAACCTTTTCGTCTTTTGATCTGTATCTGTTTATAATCTTGTTCTAAGATGCCCTGAGGCAGGATATAAATCAGATAAATAAAGCAAATTACTGCCAACAAAACTTCATGTGCCTCTCGCTGAAACATGTATTCTTTTGAAAGTACTATTTGATTAAAAGAATTTGTTCCATTGTTTTCTTCAGTGACGACAGGAAATGTATAGCCCTCTGGACTTGTTGGACTACTGTTCCTATCATCCTTCATTGCTCGCTAGAATTGATGGTAATCACAGCCCAATACATGGAAAGAGACACGTTGTCCAAATCTCCTACTGTTATCTGATACCTACACCACTGGATCACTGGGGTGTGAGGCTCCAGGATTTTGCCCTCATTTTGAAAGCAGATTTCTGGGTCTGATCTGACATTTCAGGAGAGAGAATGCCTGCAGGAGAAATAAAAATCTCAGAATAAATGGCTAGGAGCAAGAGCCAAAACAGGTTTGGTATGGTTTGATGTTAGTATTTGTGGATAGTTCATGCTCTAAGTCTCCAAAATACAGTCAGCCCTCTGTATCCATGGGGGATCCATTCTGTCCACCTCCCGGTGTATACCAAAATCTGCAGATGCTTGAGTCTGCATTGTCCCCACTGCTTTGAAGGGGGAAGAACACCCATCCTGCTCTGAAGGGGGAAGAAGGCCAAACCAGGTGTCACCTCTCTTCTGGGTGTCACCCGGTTCAGTCCACACACTCTGGACCCCTCCCAATGATACCACTCCCTGGGAATTCAGGAACCAAAAGAGGTTTCACCAAATTCTCCTTTCACGTACAGACCACACACACACACAGGAGATTATCATACAGGGACAGGAACATGGATGGGATCACTCTACCGTCCTTATCTGTTCTTTGACTGCAATCGTGTGAAAGCCTTTCATACACATAGCACTGATCCTATCATTATCCTGTCATTGAAGTGGAATCGTATTAACATGAACTCCCGTTAATACAAAATGCCAAGAGAATTCCAATTCAATGACGGAACAATTACAGGATCAGCACGATGTCATATGAAAATCTTTCACATGATTACTGTCACTTGTATTTCCCGGACAGGACAATGTCCGGATAAATGTGACGTCATGTGAAAGTTCTCCCTGCGATCACACAGGAAGGACAGGATAAGGACAGGACAAGGACATCCTTTTCCCGACTTATAATCTCCACACATACATATACACAAACTTCTTCCATTGCAAAGCTTTTTCTTTCTTTTAAGTTCCAGAAGAAACTGTATGAAATCCTTAGCCCACCAATGTCAAGTTATAAACTTCAACCAATCCTTAGATTCCAGCTTCCGTTCTTGATATTTCTTCTTATTCATCAGTTCCTCACTGAATACTCTGACTAGTTGTTCTGTGGTATAATACAATGCCTGTTTTAAAAAAAACACACATGGAATTTTTAAAGTCTAAACTAATAATACTATATTTGAGAAACTATTCATCATCCTATTTGACTCCATTTGTTTTGTGCCTACTAGCAAAATGATATTCAGTTACCACCATTTCATTTTCCAATCTATGCTTTCTTTATTTTACTAAAAGAAAAGAAAAATGAAAGCAATATAAAATATATGCAATCTAAATAAAAGCAGATTTTTAGCAATGAAGTAAATGCTTTGTGAATATACCTAATATTGGTGCAATGTAATGAAAGCACACAACAGCAGCGCTTTTTAAAAAAATCATTTTTCATACTGGGTCCATATCACATATTGATTTCTGTTAGTGCACCACACTCTCTAACTGCCCCAGTTTAGCATGGAAAGTATTGATTTAACATCTGTCATCTCACTTTTTCAGTTGCTTTTAAAATATCCCAGTTTTTCTTTCCTCCTCCCACTTTCCCCTTTTGTACTCAGCTTACTTCAGTTGCTACAAACTGAGATCAGAATGCAATAGTGGTTTGTACACAGTAAATTCAATAGCAGGAAAAGGGGAGAATGAGGTGGAATATTGCCCTTCCCAGTAGGCTCAGGCAAAAACAAATTTCTGCAGCCCCTACTACTTGTGTTCTATTGCTCAGTAATAACTTTGGCCATTTTGACCATATTCTGATGTTGCTTGGCCACATGTGTTCCAGTTTTCCTTTGTGGGATTTTTGAAAAAAGAAAAGACAGACCTTTACAAGGAAGTTAACTACAGTCAGCCCTTCACATTTGTGGCTTTGACTTTTGCAGATTAGATTAGTTTGATCTCACTAGGAATCTCTAGGTCCCCCAGTGTGACTCTATGGTCAACGTTTACCAGACATTGCACTGAGGAACAGATTCCTACAGAGAACAATTCTCTAAGCATTTGTAGGTCCTCCAGCACAATTCAACAGTCATCGTCCAGTGGATCTTGATCATAGAGTTGCACTGAATGACCTAGAGATTCCTAGACAGCTATTCCTTCAGATTAAAAAATATATAGTCGGGTACCCATTTTTGCAGGGGATCCATTTCGGAACCCCCGTCGCCCCACAAAAATGGAGTCGCCGATATTCAAGCCCCATTGGCTTGAATGGGGCATGTGCCACTGGAGAGGGTGGGGTGAAAATAACGGAGGTTGCCTCTCTGTGAATATTCAAGACAGCAGATCTCAAGTTCATGAGAAAGGAGGGGCGACCATAGTTTGGGGGTATTTTTATTTACAGTTTTTCCTCTTTCACAGGGGTCCTCAGTCCCTAGCCCCAGTGAATGTGGAGGCCCCACTGTATACTGACTTCTGTCTGACCAAGTTACAGGCTAAATTTGAGGGCCTGTCAGTTGATCATGGGAACTTTGTATTTGGTGAGATTAACGTCACCAGCAACATGTCCCCGTGTTGCCATGATTTGGCTTTTAGCACAGTATGTACACCATCAGCAATATTTCTACACTTACAAAGCATTCCAAGTGAGAGGCCTCCAGTGGCACTTCTGCTATGCCCTAAATCCATGCAGGTAGCCTTTGATGGAGATTGCATCACTTTCCAAGTTAGTTGGTTTGCCAGCTGTCCCTTATAAGGGTGTCCCTTATTTGCGGGTAGGGAAGCTTTTGGCTTACAGGGCTGGCAGCTGTCCTTTACTATAAGGTATGTCCCCTCTTTGAGGATCTGAAAGCTTTTCTTTTTATACAGACCGAACAAGGTGCCAAAAAATCCTGTATTTGGAAATCTTTCATTAAGACAGAAATGTGTGCATCATGTAATTAATGGATGTGGGAAATATGCTAATTTTGTTGAGAAATAGATGGCTAAGGTAACTGAAATCAATACGCCCATTTGCTATTTAGGTTGAACACAAACATGTTAATAGCCACTTCCTAGTTGTTAACCTTGCATGTCATGAATTTCAACTTGTCTCTCATTGCTATTTTGAAACTCTGGCAAAACTACAAGTTAGTGAAGTTCTGCTGACAATAAAGAGATGTTTTAAGTTAGTCATGATAGCTTTTCATATTGGTTGCAAAAGTACTTGTATGAGACTAACTAAATTGCAAACCAGAATGATTTTGTCACATCTGAAACCTTTTAATTAGGATTTTTCAGTATCTTTGGGGGTTTTTTCACTGACAGTGGCTTTGTTGTTGTTTAACACATAACAACCAGCATATAGTTATGAGCTGCCTCTTACAATATATCATAACAGACTAAAAGTATCACTGGAACAATAGTCTGAATAGGAAAAAAGAAGAAGCTGAACAAACTGCCTGACTCAGGAAAAAATGAAGTGAAGAAAGAAAAGCAAAAAGAACCAGTCAGCACTATAATAGTTTTTGTCCATTCCATAATACGGCTGAGGGAAGGAAATGTGGCATGCAAACACAAAAGGATAGCACACAAAAGATATCCTTGCACACTAAGATATTATCAAAAGCACGCTGGGGTGGGGAGAGAAAGAAAGGTAAATTAAATATATTCAGATTAATATGAACAAGATGCTGCTTTTAAGAAAAGCTGGATTTGTTTGAAGCACTTTTTTGGCAGCTATCCTTGGATCGCCAGACTGTGCATTCAGGAAAAGCAGGCCTTGTGCATTTCATATTCTCAAAAGCATCTTGGCCTGCTGTTCATATCTGTCCTTCCCAAGGAAAAAAATCATTTCAATAGTCTATTTGATGGATTTCAAATTCCAAGCCTGTCATCCATTACACACTGTGGTTGCACACCAGCTTTCATTTTCATCAACACCAGCAACATTTGAGATGGCTGGATTCTCCACAAGATCCCTCTTAGGGACCTTTAATTAAAAATAGCATAAATACTCATCTTTGCCCCTTCCTTTCCCTTTCTGTCAGCTCTCTTCCCACTCCTACCCCTTTCTCACTTGTCGTCCTTTCCCTCATAGAATCATAGAATAATAATAATAATTTATTAATTACCCACCCAATCACAAGGAATCTGGGTGTGTTACAGCAATAAAAATACAGAGAATACAATAAAATAAAATAAAATAAAAGAGAGTGACTGAGTTACAGAATTCACAGATAGACCTGATGGAATTGGGCCTGTCTTTTTCACTCCCTCCCTGGTCTGATGATGACAGTTGGGACAGAGGGATGGTTCTTCTTCTTGAGGCAAGAATTTTATTTTAATTAATTTTAACTTAATTCTTCTCATTAAATTGAAGAAAAAAATTGGGGACAAGAGTGAGTAAAGTCACAGTAAACGGGGTAGAAACTAGGGAAGGGAAACCTGCCGAAGAGATCCGTTGTAAGAGCCTTCTAAAAGCTGTTAAGAGCAGAAATCATAGAGTTCGAAGAGACCGCAAGGCCAACCAGTCCAACCCCTTGCCATGCAGGAAATCTAAATCAAAGTATCCTGACAGATGGCCATCCAGCCTCTGCTTAAAGACCTCCAGGAAGGAGACTCCACCACACTTCGAGGGAGTTTGTTCAACTGTCGAACAGCCCTTACTGTCAGGAAGTTCTTCCTAATGTTGAGGGTGAATCTCTTTTCTGGAGCTTGCATCCATGTCCGGTGTCCTAGTCTCTGGAGCAGCAAGAAAACAAGCTAGCTCCCTCCTCAATAGGACATCCCTTCAAGTAGTTTAAACAGGGCTATCGTATCACTTCTCGAACCTTCTCTTCTCCAGGCGTAAACATCCCCAGTCGTTTCTCACAGGACTGTTTCCAGACCCTTCACCATTTTGGTTGCTCTCCTTTGGGACACGCTCTAATTTCTCAACATCCTTTTTAAATTGTGGTGCCCAGAACTGGACCACAAATATTCCAGGTGGGGCCTGACAGAGCCCGAATAGAGTGGGAACTGGTTGCTTTCCCTTGATCTAGACCCTATACTTCTATTGATGCAGCCTAAAATCGGCATGCCGTTTGTTAGCTGCCACATTGCACTGTGTTCCCTTTCCTTTTCCTTATCTTCTCTCTGGCTGCAAAAGAAGCCGGTTTGGAACACCACTTTATTTGCCATGGCTCCAAATGCTATGGAATCTGGGGATTATTAGAGAGCACTGGTGGCCACATCTGTCACAGAGCTCTGATGCCACAACAACAAACTACAATTCCCAGAATTCATAGCATTGAGCCATAGCATTAAGCGGTAACAAATCGATTATTTCTGAAATCTGGATGCATGCCAAACTCTATCTTTTTAACTGTTTCACAGAGTTTGGGTTGGGTGGGATACAGAGGGAAGCCATACATGGTGCTGCCAGAGACTCAGTGGGTGCCTCAATCACATAAATGGTACTGATTAAGGACAGGTGTTTGGAGTCAGCACCAAACACATAAGAGAAAACATTGTATTCCTTCATGTATTTGTTAACATCAGGCCAAGAGGCAGACATTTGGTAATTCAGGACATCCTTAGCATGGGGTCACCTGAAGTGTGGCACTGACATATTTTGCCAGTCCAGAATCATTTGTGCTCTATGGCAGTGCTTCTTAGGTTATTGATGTGGAGGACTAGGATTTTTTGTTTTCCAAATATACCAGGAATCAGGGGACTAAATTTAGGCCCATTAGGTACACTGTTTTTCTGTCTTTTCTGGAAACTTGGTAGGGGTGGAACCAATGAGTCAGATACAAGTATTAGTGGTATCCTTAGAGTTGTACAGGAGTGCAAACCAGACCAGGTTCAACCTACAGAGGGGTGATGCCACAGGTCTCCAAATGTCCCCCTTTTACAAATTGTAGGCTGTGGCCTTCATCTGTGTGGCTTTTTAAACACCTGGAACTTGGTGGAAGAGAAGACATAAGGTGGGGTGATGTTCATGGGTGAGAAAGAAGCATCAGGTTTTTTTTTTTTTAATTACTCCTTTAAAATTTTCTTTAAGAACATCACATCTTACCAATGTTCAGTTTATCACATGAAACGATGTAGGGGTAAATACATTTAGGCTATGCTTATATTATAATTTAAAGGTATGAGTTTTAGTTTTGCTAGTTGTTTACGTCACAAAGCTATTCCATTACATTAAGTGTATAAGAGGGATTACGATTTACAAGTACCATTAGTAGAAAAAACATTACTAAGTATTCTGTATGGTATGGTAGGAAGAAGGTCAATGGGTGACAACAATGAGTTGTCCACTGAGCACACGCCAACCTAGAGAGCACACTGACAAGCACTGATCCATGACCGCCACTTTGAGTACCACTGGTCTACTGGGATCCTTGAAGTCAGTCCCAGCTGATCTGAAGAGGTCTCTTCTTGTCTTGGAGCATGTACCATCTGAGGCAGCTAAGGACAGGGACATGCACACAGCGATGGCTTTGGACTTGTCAAAGGAAAGACCTTTTAAAATGTTTGACCTGAGGCAATAGCAGGGTATATTTTGGCTTCATTTCTGGCAACAAATATTGTAACTCCCCCTCCCCATGCAAGAAAAAAAACACCCAAGCTCTTCCCCGTTGAAGCTAAAAGCGCTACTGTAGGATGTGATGCTTGTTTTGAAAATAAGATTACAACCTATACAGTGATTCATAAATATTTGCATTGTAATCCGCAAATGAATTGGCAAGCCAACCACACAAGAAGGTTGCTCCTTTTCTCTCTTCCCTCCCTCCCTACAGAAGCAGAGAAGCTGCAGAATTTTAATTAGTTCCTGTCTGAGCATCTGCAAGCTCTGGGTCACTTTAAAATAAAAAAACCTCATATTCTAAGGTTGCTCTTTCACAGCTGGCTCTTTGTTGGATTTTATCACCATTTTTATAAAATGTTCTCAGAACCCAAATACTTGTTAGCAACCAAGGAGAGGGCTCTCGATGCAGTTTTTTATATCAGAAGTTGAATTTTGTGTTTCTATAATGCGATGGTGCAGTGTACGATGTGTTGTTGTGCCTGTTGTTTAAAAGGGCTGAGTTCATGGAGAGTTCTTGAGCAAGAAGGTAATAAAACTGTATCCTTCATACTGAAGCATCAGAGTTTCATTAAAGTGTGCTAGAATGGCCAGAGGGTGATGGGGCTGGATCACTCTCTCACACTGCGTTAACTTGCTTAACAGTACCTGGCTAGAAAAGATGAAATGGAAAGAATAGTCCTTAGCATTACTTTGCTGGGTAAATCTAAACATAGCAGTGAATCTCTCAACCAGAGTAATCAAATGGCAAGGCAAGTTCCCTGTGCAAAAGGGAGTTTTTTAGCTCAGAAAACCCATGTTTCTGCCTGTTTTTACCAAGGGCACCCTGTCACATGCCAATATACCCAATGCTCCAATTGAAAATGCAACCATGATAGTAGTACTAATTTCAGATTTTTGTAAAAAGAACAAACAGCAAACAGAACTGACATCAGGTCTTCGATTGTTGAGCTGCTGAAAACTACATCCCAGCAAGAACTCATGGCCAGGAAATTCACGCCAACTGCAATACCTATTCCCCAGAATCATTCTCCTTTGTTGTCATTATTTGCCTTTCCTTTCTAAAAAACATGAGAGGAATGATGTAATATGATATTCCATAGGCAGTACAGTTCTCTTTCAGAAGGCTGAAATATAGAACCCTGGAATAGTTCCATGTTTGCATTGCCAGCAAACACATGCCTATGAAACAAGCACAGGAACACAAAAGTGATGGGAGGTACAAGTGGTAAACTTGGACACTGAGAGAGTAGTTTGGATTAATCCTTTCATGAATTCATACAATAGAAGAAAGAAAAGTGAACCAATGTGGTGTAGTGTTTTGAGGTTGGACTAGGACACTGGGAGACCAGGGTTCAAATCCCCATTCCGCCATGAAAACCCATTGGGTGACCTTGTGTGCAGTCACAGTCTCTCAGCTTTAGAGCAGATAAACCTTATCTGGATAAATCTTGCCAAGAAATCCCAGTATAAGGTAATCTTAAATCAGAATTGGACTTGAAGGCCTATAACAAGAGAAGAAGAGATAGAAGCAAACAGTAGAATTGGTGGAACAATCTTCTCCAACCTGTTTCTTTCCCTGTGTCTTAGGCTACAACTCCTCAAATCCCCATTGGGATTATAGGAAAAACAATCCACATAACCAAAGGACATCATGCTGGGGAAAACTAATCTGTGCACTTAGCTTTGGTACCATCTTCTTCCTGGATAGCTGACTATCCACTGTGGGATTATACAAACGGACATTAGCTAAAGAAAGGAGCAGCTATTAAAGGCTGTCCATTACCATCCTTTTATTTCATAGACCAGCAAACAAAGAGGGAAATTGTGCACATATGAGCAATCTGCTTGGTGCTATCTTCACCAGATGTAGGAGAATTAGATGTGCAAAAACAATTCAGTTTTCTGGACTGACTGCTACTGTTTTCCAATCTACAAAAGGTTTGTTAGCATTCTAGGCCAGGCTTCTGCTAACAATGCCCCCACTCCCATGTGTTGGACTATACCTTCCATAATCCTGCAGTGAGCTATGGAGTTATGGAAGTTACAGTTCAACATTATGGAGGGCACCAGCTGGGAGAATCTATCTCAATCTGTGACCAGTGCACTGTTTGTTTAGGGGTCCATTCCAAGCTTTGTTCATAGGAGGCACGTTCACAAAATACCTCTGAGAGGGGGATGGGAAACATTCCATGTTTGTGGCAGGACAATTGCACAATAAAAGCCTCATCTGGAAGCACACAAAATAGTTTCAGCACAATGATCCAACCTTCACGTTTTCCCTCTGATTTTCAACCACAGAAAAATTGCTTCCTGAGGTATTGTTCCCCAGGCTCCATGCTGCTATTTCTGAACTATAGAGAAACAGTATAGTTGCATATGTTGGGCCACTTCTCGTAACAAGCAAAAATGTGTTGCACATGTGTGTGTATCTATCTATTGTTCCAAAACAGATTGCCTAGGGTGTAAGTAACATATTCTCTTTCTTTGAAAAATATATTGTACATTAGCTGTTTTTAAGCAAAGCTTACCACTCTGTGAATGCATTAAGCACTTCCGTGGGAAGGTATATAGTCCTTGACAGCTTCATGAGTGTATTGGAAAACGCCACGTTTTTGATTGATTGTTCCTTAAATATGGTAAAATGTGTTGGTAAGAAACATCATAGCTCCTGAAGAGGCAGCTGAAGGACCCAGTGGATACTCTTTCTGTCCATGTGCAGAAGAAAGTTTGCCACTTGGAGGTCTCCTTGCTTAGTCGCTATTGTTTCTCTTGCCAATACTGTTCTAATGAAAGTAGGGGCTAAAGAAAAAAAGCCACATTGGGGATCAAACAGAGATGAGGTGGGGATCTATTCAGATCAAAGTCCTTCTATTCTCCAAACACCTTAGTGATGAAAAATAACTATGCCAATCTTAGAAAAATAATGGAAGATCTTTAAGATGACAGAGGACAAAGAGAAAGGAAACTGTAGGGCGATGTCCCACATGTTTCATCACGATTTGGAAACTATGGATTCTCCTTTTAATCCTCCTTTCTCTAACTTTTATAGGATTATTCTGCTCATCAGTAGTTTTCACCATAAAAATATTTTCACCCCCCCATCTTCCCATTTTCCTTTTCAACCATGCAAACTAGTGCATAGCATACAGAGACACACTGTAAAAAATATGAATACAAAAATGTTTGGTGTTAATGTTTTTGTTTGCACATTTTAGAAAGGGTGGTTTCCAATAGATCTTGGATATTATGAAAGAAAAACTCAGCAAGGAACTAGCTTTAAAGACTTTGCAAAAAGGTTGATCATGCTGAATGTTCATGAGTATTATGAAGGTATGCACACTCTATCTTTGGCCCTGTACAGACAGGCCAAATAAAGCTGCTTTGGGTCACTTTGGAGGTATGCTATTTAATGATGCAAGCGTGCTAAGAGTCTGGAAGCTGCACCAAAGCCATGCTCCAGTCCTAACTTTGGCATGGCATCCGGACTCTTAGGACGCATGCATCTTTAAATAGCCTCTCCCAAGTGACCCAAAGCAGCTTTATTTGGCCTGTCTGTAAGGCCTTCCTTAGAATTCAGTGACATTGCCACGTGTCTGGAATATCAGTATGCAAGAGATTTGTAACACGTTGATGGGACTAAGGTGCAAAAAAGTTGTGGCATAAGCTTTCAGATACTTGGTCTATTTCCTCAGATGCATGGAGTTATGTTTATGAAGGCTCTTACCATCAAACTGTATGAACAGCCCTGGAAATGTAAAACTTGTGGCATGGTGATGAGGTGACCAGCTCAGTTTTAACTATGGTTGTTCAGAGACAAAGGCAGGAGGGAAAATGTTGCCTAAAGCAAGGGTGGGGGTATGGCCATATGAATGGCGGAGGGAGGAGTTTTGGAATGTGGTGTGTGCAGGTTGGGAACCAGAAAGGAAATATGATAAATATGGCTAAGCGTGTCCTCATGATGCTAGATGTTATGTGTAGTGTGCCAGCAAGCCATTGGACTTTATCACACGTGAGGAATTTTCTTAATTTCGAATGAAAAGAAAAGTGGGGCCAGAACGCATTCACGTGAATTCGCTTAGTTCAGGCATTTACATGAATGTGAATTGGTTCGAAAACTGGCTTCCCATTGCCCGAAAATAGGCATGCCCATTGCCAATTTGCGTGTGGTAGTCTATCAACACATAATGTGGAAACCCCTGATTGCGCTCGACTGACTTCCCATTGTCCGAATTGCTGGTGTAGTGGGTTATCACGCAACAACGTTAAACCCCATGATTGTGTTCAGATTGCCATTGGATTATACTTCCAATTTCCTTGTCTGATAAAACTCCATTGTCTCTATTCAATCCACTGCTGATGGATTGGAGTTTGTGGATATATTCCAATCACCCGTTTTCTTCCCAATCATCCTTTGTAGTTCAGGACTGTGTTCTGGTAGGTCAGAGATGGAATCCTCAGGAGACTGAAATGTCCTCTTTATCTTCCATGCTATCTCTTGCTAACCAAACTTTCTGGAAATGAGCTACTGAAACTTTAAGGAAATTAAGTGTATGCATTCTGATGGAGAAACCCCAGATATCTTTGTAAGGGACAAAAATACTCCTGTTCTGCATAAAACCCCCAATCTGAATGCAAGTCCAAGTTTGACATGGCGGGGCTACACCACCCGCCCATATAGTACCTATTGTATACGTACTAGGGTTCGGCGAAGGGGCGGTTGCTTCCGCCCCACCCCCTAATCTTAGTTACGTATTACAATACGTAAAGGATGGCGCCGGCCCTTCTACATGGCCTGCGCCATCTTTACGTTTTTAACTGGACGCCTAGCGTCCAGACTGTGTGCGGCGCTCGCTACTGACGTAGTGAAATGCGCCTTGGCGCTTCGCACGTCATCCGTGCGCGGCAGAAAGGAAGTCCGAAATGGCGCTTCTTTTTGGCCTCCGCGCGGGACAAGGCCGCACGCGTTTTGGTTTTTGGATGCTTGCGCGCTGCCTTCCGGAGGCAAAATGGGCGCCGGCGGGGGGGGGAAATGCCGCCCAAAAAAAGCCAAAGCGGCGGTTTGTATCTAAGTTGAATTTATACATGTAACTTGATACTTAAATTAGGCCTGGATCAAAAACCGCATAAGCGATCTCCGGCTCATCCGTAGCAGTTTTTGTAAATATCTCATTTTGATCAAATACACAATTCTTTCCTCCTCTCCAATTTTTACACATAGACAAGTGCCTCAAGATGGCCCCCAAATTCTAACTGAGACACCAACTTGAATGAAGCTGTTGCTTAGCAACACCTCTTTTTTGTTCAAATTACATTTTTTAAAATCCAGTATGTGCAGGATATGAATAGAAGCAGAAATGAGGAGCTCTTAAAATTTTGTTAATGCTATCAAAAGACCCCTAACCAAAAAAAATATCAAAAAAGGTTGAGAAGTAAGATTGTTAAAGGTTGTGTTCCCCCCCCCCTTGGGCAATATTTCAGAGGAAAGTCTCATTTTATAGGCAATAATATTTCTGCAATTTTAGGTTCCATATATTCCTCAAGAGTTTTGAAAGAAAAATAAATGATCATCAGCTTTGCTAATGATACAGTGCTACCTCTTCTTTCACAGAGCCCATCCTACATAGCAGTGGGTTCCCTTGCTATTCGTCTTTTTCCCAGTTCCATTTCCACTCCCATATGTACTTTTCTTCATGTGGGTAAAGGTTTCATGATGCCCTTTCTCCTCTGATTCGTTACACTGTTGTAAAAACATGAATAAAAGAGAAAGCCTCATCAAAAGTCCTAAAAACCACTGGATATTCTTGAACTCTGAATAAAAATCACTTTGGGGCATTGTTTTTTTTAACTGGTAAGCCCTGGTTTCACAATATAGTCCAAAGACAGACATAAGGTGAAATGAGGGCTTCCTGCCTGTTGCCCAAATACATTGCAACTCTGGCTGGCACCTGCTAAAAACATGCCAAATGTTGACTTCAGGTCATTTCTTACCTATCACCTATCACAGGGTTTTCTTGGTGGGACTTGTTCGGTGGGGATAGGGGGTTGCCTTTACCTCCTTCCTCTGAACCTGAGAATGTGTGACTTATCCAAACCTAGTGGGTTTCACAACTATAAAGTAGATCACATGTAATCAAGTACAGTCCTCCCTCCAAATTCACAGGCGACCCGTTCTGGGTGCCCGCCTCCCCAATGAATTTGGAAATTTGCATATATTCAAGTCCCATAGGCTTGAATGGACACACACTCCCCCAGTGAGTTTGGAAATTTGCATATACAGTATTCAAGTACCATAGGCTTGAATGGACACACACTCCCATGCGCATGCACCACAGGCACCATTAACTTCAATAGAGGTTGCCATTCCGTGAATAATCAAAACCACGGATCTCAAGTCCATGAAAATGGAGGGGTGACAGTACTGAGATAGACTCAGGGATGTTTCTGGAATATGATCTCTCCAAATTGTGCTAGAAAATCACCAGATATGCACGTCTGGGACTAATTTGTGGATGAAATTTAATTATCCACCAACTTTTACCCTTTTCAAAATATTGCAGTTCAGTTGTTGGTAGTTGCTAGTACTTGCTTGGATTTTATTTCCCCACCATGTTCATGGGGACTTGGGGAGGCTTGGAAAAGGATGGAAGAAAACTCCACAGTCTTCCAAAAGATAGAGAAATGCATAAATATTTCAGGAACATTTTGGGGGACTTAGGTTTAATGATAAGTAGCAGAGGTTTCCTTCCCAGCTATCTTTTTCTTTCTTTGGCAAACAAAGGCAACACTCCTAACTGTTCCAGGGCTATTTTCTTTGTCTGTGACTCACAATGCCTCAAGGGCCTAAGTACCCTAAGGCACTGTCTGATATTGGAAGCTAAGCAGGGTCAGCCCTGGTCAGTACTTGGATAGGAGACCAACAGCAAATGCCAAGTACAGTAGACTACATTTCAGAGTCAGGAACTGGCAAAAGCACCTCTGAATATTCCTTGCCTAAGAAAACCTTATGAAATTCAAGTCGACAGGCAACTTGAAGGCACACACGCATGCACACAGTCTCTATGTAAGAACAATACTTCATGACACAACATTCTTCCAAAGGCACTGGGGTGAGAGAGGGTCAGCTGCCCTCGGGGGAATGTGAACTTGGTTTTCAAGTTCATCATATACAATGTTGTTTGTTAAAAGTCAAAATGAGAAGAAGAGAAATGCAAGTATGGGTCTATCACAACAGATATTAATTTGGAGGTGGGGGAAGCTCACAAAGAGGATGATGTTACAGGTCAGAGGAGCTGGGAGAGTTCTTTCTCTTCCAATTGAAATCCGTTCCAATTTCCAGTGTCATCCTGCCACATGTAAAACTAAGGGACTCGGTGTAAACACTTCATTATTTTCTAGAACTCCTTGTTTGACCTTTTTAAACTCTGACAGGCCTTGGGTTTCTTTTGGAGCTAATTTTAGAGTTAACTCCTTAATTCAGGAAAGCAGGAGTCTTATGGAGAATTGTGAAAATGTGAACTTTTCTACTGAAGAGTGGGCTACATTGGTGCAGCATTCATGGCAAGCAGCACCTGCCAATAATTCCATCTTCTCCTTAACTATTTAAGATACAAAAGTTTGGGACAAGTTTCCCTCTGCTTCCTCTTTTCTAGTGGAATAAAATGCTCCCTAGTGAAATTATACAGAGCCAGTGAGGCCTTGGAAAATGGGATTATGCTGACCAAAGGTGGAGCAGATCTTATGCTCCTTTAATAACCGAGTAGATGACGGAATTTGAGCAGATGCAGGTCTACTACTCAAAAGCCGCTTTGAGAGCTGAGATAACAATATAGCCTACAGAGAAAACCAGTACAGTATATTGTTGATGTGCGCCTTCAAGTTCTTTCTAACATATGGTGACCCTATACATGGTTTTCTTGCCAAGGTTTGTTCATCGGTGGTTTTGCCTTTGCCTTTCTCTGAAGCTGAGAGTCTGTGATTTGCCCATGGTCACCCAGTGGGTTTTCATGGATGAGTGGTGATTTGAACTCTGGCCTCCAGAGTCATAGTCCAATGCTCAAACCACAACACCACACTAGATATCAATGAACCCTTAGTTCAAATTTCTACTATAATGGAGCTCTTGGTTTTTAGTACTGTACTATGATGAGCTCCACTAGAACCTTATTCAACATTCTCTCCCAACATGGCATCCATGTACTATAAGAAAGAGCTGATTATTCAGTGAGAACTAAATAAACAAGCTTGACAAGTACTAAATAACATTGTAGGAGGGATCTGGGCATAAGTCCAAGAGTACATTAGGGCATGTCACCACAGGATGGGAACTCAGCAACATTTGGTGAGATAGGGCAGAAATAGAGTTGTCAGGTCTCTGGCATGTGGCATCCTAAATATCCTGGAGTTGACAAAAATTTGTCATGAAGAATACAACCTACTGGTAAAGAGGAACAACTAAAGGCACAAAGGCTGAGATCAATGGAAGCAGTTGAAAGAAGAAAACAAGTGAAAAGGTGTAAGTTACAGTGACTCTAGATAAAGCTTATCTAGATGATTTTCTCCTGTTCAATTGAAAATTTTCTCTGGTAGCATGTATTCTGTTTACTCAAATCTTCTTTCATACTTCAGCCAAGAAGGCTATAACATTATCCTGTAGCACAAAATGTGGCCACTGGTTTCATTTTGCAGTGTTACATCAAACGTATCCATGTTCTGAGTTTTAGAACCAAGTCAAGATGGTTGTTCATATTAGGAATCTCTTAAACACTGTTTAACTACAGAAGATGTCTCATAGTACAGGTATTCTCTGGGGACCTTTTCAATGTTTCCTGATCCTTATAGATGCTGGAAAAGATGGTGGGGCATTTACTTGTGGTGTGCTCAGATCTAGTTGGCCTATCTGTTAGCCTCTTTGCTAGCGCTGCCTGAAAATGAAGCACACAATGTACACTTGTGGGACTATCTTACAGTACATTTTCTGTTTTGCAGGGAGCTTACTGACAATGATTGATTTTCTCATGAAGAAGTCCTGGAAAGGCTTTCAAAATGTCTAGGCCGGAAGAAACCCACTTTACAAAACCCTGCATGCTAGGGGAGGCTTAACATAATTCATAATGCTATTACCTTATACAGAAATACATGGGTTGTTATTGTGTAGACTTTAGAAAACAACAGAGTTCATGCAACAATACATATTGCAAAGGACAGAAAAATGAACAACTATTTGAAAAAAGGAGCTGCATGGAAGAAGGATACATTCTCATTGCTTTGTAAAAACGGGGTTCATTTCCCCCAAAGAATTAGGCTGGTTCACCTCTTCATGTTTTTGGCAAAAAGTGCAGGCTGGGCCAAGAGGGTCCAAAAATAGCTGGAAATTATTTTGAAAGCTTTTAATCATATGAGTAATAGAGAGAAAGAGATGCTTTGGGAGGGGGTTAATAGAGGGAGCTCAGTCAGATTCCACTCACAAGAGAGCAAGGTTCTTCCTGGGTTGTCCGTGTTCTTTCATCATCATTAAAGCTCTGTGATTATATGCTTTTGATTTTAAAATTACACAATACAAAATTCAAGTGATAAGAGTGTAATTTAGAACAAAGGAGGCAGAGGAAAAGCTGTAATTAAAGATACACACAAATGCTGAAAACACTGCCGAGAAAAAACCCAGCAGCAAGGCACACATTCGTGCAAGAGGGGAGAGGATGCAACAGACGGGTGCCCTTAATATGAAGCTCTGAATTTCACAAGCATGTTCCATACTATGTGGCAGTTGCTATGGCAACAACCTTTATTTTTCTGAAGTTGTACAGATGTGTACAATTCATGAACTTACGGGCTGTAAATTATTGCTTTCTTGAGAAGGAGGGTGTATCAATAACTTATGAGCCTTTTTAAAAAAAAAGGAAATCATCGAGTTTTCCTGTTATGGGTGCATGGTAAGTGCACCTCTTTAAAGACAACGGAGGTTTGTCATGTAATGCAGGCTATGGAGAGGAATAGAGAAATGAAGATATTTAAGTTAAAATTACTATGGCTGCAATTTTCCTATATATACTTACTTGAAAATAAGCTCCACTGAATTCACAGAGAATTACCTCCAAGTAAACAAGTACATGATTTGGTTGCGTGCTTTCTATTATTTCTTAGGATCCATGTACATTTCCTGGAAAATTAGGGGGGGGACTTAAAATTATAGCTGGAATATAGTTTTAGCATTAATAAGCTCCTTAATATACCACTGATATGCTATAGGGAAATAAACCATCAGTCATATGTACTGTCAGGTTTAATTTGTTGACTAGCAATAGTTGTTTAAAAGAATTGTACAAAACTTTAAAAAATTGTGCAAAAAAGGGATATTATTTCAAATTACACAAGAAAAACCTACACCAGGATTGTAGGCAAACCACAATCAAATTAAAAACATTTTGATCTCTTATTCTGAAATCCGTGGTATTTTAATTTACTCACTATTTTCAGTTTGCTTAGCTCTCTCACTGAAAGTGCTTATCTTTAACTAGATCATGCCCAAATTTCCATTTACACCCATTTTTGCAACAACTACTGCATCTACGTATTTTTAGATGAAGGTGAAAAACACATAGAAATTGTTTTGCTAAATTGTTCTGCCATTTTATGTACTCTCGTCCAAAACCCATAAATATCTGAACGTAAAAGTCTGCAAAGGTACCATTTACTTTAACCAAATACAAGAAATAGTCAAATAAAACCAATGTAAACAATTTTTTAAAAAAAATCACACTCAAAGTAAAAAAAAAAGTCTTTATCGAGATATCAGAAATAAATTATTGGCAACATTTCTCTTCATAACCATTTCTAATTTTTTAATTTATTTATTATCTTTATTTATATCCCGCTCTTCTCCCAAGACTGGGACTCAGGGTGGCTTACAACATTTAAAAAAATACAGTTAAAACATACAAAAATAGTACATTAAAACTGAATTAAATTAGTACAATAATTAAAACAGATTCCAAGCTAAAATACCAAAAATATTAAAAAGATAAGAATGTGTCAAATCCATTAAAACAATATAACACCCCAGGCCATTCTTTAAACGCTTTCTGTTTTAAAAGTTTTGAATGCCTGTCTGAAAAGGAAGGTTTTTGTCTATTGGTGGAAAGCCATCAAGGAAAGGTGTTCCATACTCTAGGGACCGCCACAGAAAAGGCCCTCTTTGGCTTTCTAAAGCTCCAGTCCTACACCTACTTACCCTAGAGTAAGCCCCACTGAATTTACTTCAGAATAGGTATGTCAAGGTTTGCACTATAAATTTATAATTTGCTTTTCACAGGACATCTAAAAAAATCTTGGGCAAAATTCTAGCAAATGGAAGGAGTAAATCTATACATTTACAGCCATGTGATGCCACTTTAATGGCCATGGCTCCATCCTTCAGAAACATGGCATTTCTAACTTGATGACATGATTAATAGTTCTCTGTTAGTGAAATCAGGTCCTGCAGTTCAGGAAATTAAGCCAAATTTCTCTTGCAGAAAACATCCTGAGCAGCAGTAGCTACTTCCCTCTATTCTCAAGGCAGAAATCTATCTGCCACTTGATCTGCCCTGCATTATGTACATTAACCTACTCTCCTTTGGTGTTGCGGTGAACGCTGTCCGATTGCCAGGACTGAAGCGAGATTGAACCTCCAATCTGACCATCTTCTAAACGTGGCACCATTTTGTTCCTCATTTCAGCCTGGAAAAAAGTGTAGTGTGCTTCCTTCTCTTGAAATCTCCTAATGCTGCTTTTTTTTTTTAAAATGATGGTATAGGTGTGATTAGAATCTATGCTCTTTTTATGCATGGTGCATGATAGGGTTTATGTCCCCAAAAGCAGCCTTGAAACAAGAAAATGCACAATCCTATTTATATTTACATAGGAGCAAATCTTACAGTAATTCGTAGGGCTCATCCCAGTTAAGAGAATTTGTATGGTTTTTTATCTGTACTGGTTTTAATCATGTGTATGCCACCTTGAGTCCCTGTTGGAAAAAAGGTGGGATATAAATGAAGTAACAAGAACAACAACAAGGACTACAACGTACATAAATAAATAAGAGGCAATGTGGTTTGGTCTGCACCTGCACTGCAGAAATAATCCAGTTTGATACCATTTTAACTACCACGGCTCAGTGCTGTTGAATTCAGGGAATTGTGATTTTTGTGAGACATTTAGCCACCTCTGTCAGAAAGTTCAGGTGTCGTAACAAATTACAATTCCCAGAATTCCATAGCACTGAGGCAGGACAGTAAAAGTGGTGTCAAACTATATTATTTCTGCAGTGCGGATGCAGCCAACGTGGCCTGAGTGTTGGACTAGGACTTTGGGAGACCAGAGTTCAAACTCACACTCAGCCATGGAAACCCATTGGGTAACCCTGAGCAAGTCACACCTCGGTGTCAAAGGAAAGCAATGGCAAACCAAATTTTGCCAAGAAAATATCATGATACCTTATTTTAAGGTAACCATATGTCAGAAACAACTTGAAGTCATACAAAAAAAAACATGCATACATGCATAAACAAACAAACCTTTGAATACTACAAATCTCATCATCAGTGTGCAGGTATGTTTCAACCAAACTAGATCTGGAAATTAATGTGAAGGGCTTTTTTTTTAGTGCAAGTTTAATCCAAGGATGGAAGAGAGTTACCTGGTTATGTGTAAGATCACAGCAAAGATGTGGAGCGGATTCAACAGCTTCCACCAATTCAAAAATCTGCTTCAAATGTTAGTTTGCTTTAAAAATAAATCTTACATTGGCCCTAATGGGAAATTTACCTCCAAAACAAACAAGACCAGCTTTTCAGAACTGCAGGAAGGGATGAGTGGGGTTAGATTCATTGTCCAGGCCTTCTGCAAAACCAATAATTGTCAGTGTTTCTGCCCCCTTCCTACCTTTTAACAGTCTTTGCCTTTAAAAAAAAACCCTGCATATTAAATGCAATGACACGTTTAATGCCGTGTTTAGTTTGGCCCTAATTCTGTCATGAAAGGCCCACATGTTTCAAGGTCTAAATGCATCTGCATTGCCAGGGATTAACAGCTGGGGAAAAACGAGAGAGTAAGCTGTAATGGTGCAGGAAAGAGAGGGTGGAGAATGTGATGAAAACGGGATTATTATTTTTTCCTGTCACAGTTAGATGGTTTATTGAGAGTGTTATATTCTTCACTGATATTATTACAAATCATAACTATGTGTTATTTATTCAAGTCATTGTTAGAAAGAGATAAGTTATCACTTACTGCCAGTTCCACCAAGAGGAAAAAAAGAACACTGTGGTAAGATTTTTTCCCCCACTTCCAGCTTGGTGTTTTCTGCAGGTATTACATAAATTACATTTAAGTCATTGGATAATTATGAACTTTCTTCTCTTTTATATTTATGTGGAATATTTATTGAATTGCACACTGTGCTTTTATAATAAAGTGCCTTTTACGTGGTTTCCTTTGTTCATCCAAAAGGAAACTGACAGTTATCCTTTTATAAGCTATTCTAAGAACATTTTCTCCTCTTTGAAACTGATTGATGCACTCCTTTAAATGTTCCTGCAAATATCTTTTGAATTTAAGTTTCTGCATAATGTAATAAGATAAAAGAATTCTATACTTCAACAAGAGACATTACAAAGCAACCGGAGACATTATCAAGAGCATTAACATGCTCCTAATAGCAATAAAACCTTTTAACTGTCTGATGTTGAACATGCTCTCACCAAACCACCACATATTATGATAATTGGCTCCAATTTCTGGATCTTTCATTGCGAAGTTACAAGTTAGGTAAGACCGAGAAGAAAGCTTGAAATGTACAGCCTTTCTTCTTTATCCGAACCACCAGTTTACATTGTGTTGCAATGTTTATGACGTATGAGATTGACATTCATCTGTCTTGAATCTGCAGAATACTTACCCTGCCAGGAAGTTAACACATATTCCTTTACTCAATATAGTTAACACATATTTTTTTACTCAATCCAGTTTCAATCATCCAGACCTATCAGTTGATTTCAATTGATGCCTATCCAAAGGGGAGGGGGGGAGCGTAAAAAGAATGATGCTTTACCATTCCCTGGGTCTAAGCTTCTTCCTAATTAGTCAAAATTTAATTTAATTTGAGGCTCTGCTAACCCCATGAAGGCTGTGATCTTATATCTATTTAGCTAGTTGTAGGCCCCACTGAACACACACAGAATTCAGTGGAGGATACTGAATTCAGTGGGACTTACACCCAGGTAAATAGGTATAGGTACTTCTTACTAGAATCATATAGGACTTGCCTGGAAGAGGAGCTACAGATGTACAAATTCTACAAAAGCTTCCAACTTTATAGAAAGCACATGAAAAAAAAATACTTCTTGCTTAAAAGCAATATGATTTCTAAAGACAATTAAGAAACAAAACAGTGACTTCACAAACAAATAGCGAACTCTGACAACCTAACAATCATGCAACAGAATTCTTTACAACTAGCAACTGTATAGGACCATCTTGAATATTCTCCTAATATTACAGATGGAAACGTATCTATCAATATCCAGAATATCGTTTTCTTGTTACGGGACAGAATCAGCAACCTTGAGAAGATGGAAGAAATCACAGCAGTTGTTTCTCTGGAATTACATCTGGGATGGCTCAGATACTTGATTCCTCTGTCTACAATGTGATGGATATCTATGGGTGAACCAGCCTTAACACAACTTTTTGTCAAACATACATGAAATGCTAAGAAACAAACCACAAAGAAATGAGGTCATGATCCCTAAATAGAGGAGCTGTTCATATACACAAAACCAATTATATTCAGTGCAAATGGGGAAGGGGATACTTTTGCCTTGTTAATAATGGGAAAACACAAAATGCAGGTGTTTGAAACACCACCTAGAGGGAATTTAAAAAGGGATGATGTGCACTTAGAGTAGCCAGATGTCCCTTATTGTAAGGGATGTCCCTTACTTGAGGGTCAGAAAGCTTTTCCCTTACAGGGCTAGCCGTTGTCCCTTCTTATATGTCCTCTTCATGAGGGGTGGACAGGTTTTTTTCTTTTTTATAGACTGCATTTGGAAGTGTAGGGTCTTTAAAAAAAGACAAGAAATGTAATCATCATTAAAATTATTAATGTAGACAATATGTTAATTTTGCATAGAAATAAATGGCTAAATTAATTTTAAATTAATAATTTCACTTGCTATTTAGGTAGAACACAAACTTAATCCCTACTTCCTGCTGGTTATCAACCCACATTTCATGAATTTCAACTATCTCCTCTTAGTGTTTTGAAAACCTGGTAGCATGATGTGCAATGATCACACCAAATGGGTTTGGCATAGGAAGCACACTTCTACCAGCCATTTACAAGAGCCAAAGGAAGGAAAGACAAGCATAAAAGAAGGAAGAAAATATATTGTCTTCTTCAATCCCACTTTGGTTCCCTTTTGCACATGCCCACATTTTCTGTCCCCAAGCTCCAGAGGCTTTCTGTATCTTCTTATGAGGGAATAACCTCTTACTGTATGTTCTGAGCTGCTGCACATCTGAAAAATGGGAGGCAGCGACAGCTAATCGGACTTGTACTTTTCACCTAGATTTCATAGCTCCATGGTCACAGTCTGGGCTGGGCCTACTCTGTGTGATGCTTAGCATCATGATTAATCTAGTACTGCTATAAAGGAATTGCACATTTCTTCTGAGCAAGGATTCCATATTTTGAGAGTGAGAGTCACAGATCATTGTATACTTATACAATAAGAGAGCATCCTCGGTGGATCCAAATTTCAATCTAGCACAAGGAAAACAATGCATTCTATAAATTTCCAGAAACACCTGATGGGGGGGATCCCTTCACCGCAGTATGTTTTTATAAATTAAAGCAGACCTTTAATATTATTGTGAATTAAAAAATTCACTATTTGAACTGCTCAGTATTTAGTTAATAGTGATCTATTGTCATGAGTACAAATAGCCAAACCCTACTTATTAACTGACCTCTTTGCAGCTGCTTCGGGTCAAGAAAATAAAAAGTAACTCACTTTGCACAGACTGTAATTACTTAAATATTCAGTTTTTCTAGCAGAAGTTGTTACAACAGTATTAATTATTAGGTATTTCCCTGCAAAGCCTCTGCCTTAACTATAGCTTAGAAACACTCTGTAACAAATACAGCTTTATTTCCAATAAGATGAAATGGTATTTTGAGTTGCCACTGATTGATTTTCCATAGTCATTCAACTGAAATATGTACGATGTTTGTCTCGCTGGCGGTTAGCCTTATTCCAACCGGCAGTACCTCTCACATGTTTAAAGTATTCCTCATTAGTTATTAAACACTGGATGTTGATTCGTGAAAGAAGAAAAGCCGGCCAGAAACAATTGGTGAGACATTGTTTTAAATATTATTACATTGTTCAGCAGTCTACTGGCTATTTCTGTTTTCTTTTTCAGGCTACAACATTCAAGCCTTCTTCAAAGAGGCCATTTTAATGAATTTTGCTGTGGCATTATGAAAGTTCAAATTTATTTTATTTTTTTACAAAAGCAAACCCTCATCCCATGACTTGTTTTTTATAACTAAGCAGCAGTAAGGACACACACACACACACACACACACCCAGGAGGCAATTCTTAATATATAGTCAAGATTAAATCACATTGATGGAAGCTTTTTGGGAGGGGGAAAAAAGAGAAAAATAAGGACTGATGTTATTTTTCTCCTGTAAACACAATAAGGTGCAGATTAAAGATAAATCTGAACACCGGCTAAGCCTTTCAAAACAGCTTGTCACCTTTATAATGCGCGTTTAAATCATGGCATTAGTATATTAAAGGGTTTAAAAGACATCGTGGAAGGCACTTCGAAATTAATTAAAAACCCTGGGTTCATTTGTTTGAGGGAGATAAACTTTATTTAGAGGAAAATAACCCTGACACATCCCCTGCACTCCCCGCCATGGTTTTCAAGCAAAAATTAGATACCGCTGTTAATATCTTAGTATTGCTTTCCCTTGGGGTATGACATACAGCTATAGAGGGTAGGAAGATTTCTGAAAGAGGTATTTATTACTGGTACATCCAAAAGATGCCATGTATTGCATCAGAAAGACTTGATCGACACCGGAATAATCTGTCAGTTTGTTCTTCTAATTTTTTGTTTTAACGGTCATTTCTTTTGGAAGTTCAACAGCAGCCCCTAGTGGAAATCTGAAAGTATCGCTGTAAGCCTCTGAGATGTCTGTGTCTCTGTGTGTGTCTGTGTGTGTGTGTGTGTTCATTCCTTGGCAGTTTCCAAAACCAGTCACAATTGTGAAGCCAAGTACCCTGGAGAGACCGTATTAAAAAGGCAAATTCTGCTTGTGGTCTTGCCGCCTCCATGAACTGCTGCTACTGGCATGTCACCAGTCAGAAGGAGACCTCCCGGACACTGAAAGCCCCAGCCTTTGTCATGGTAATCATTGCAAATTTCAGCTGCTGTCACTCTGAGGGGGGAAAGAAAGATACACAGCCAACAATATACATCTGTCCAGACTGTCACGTTCGTTTTATGCATGAGGACTAATAATTACATACTGAATAATACCAGGGCAGTGGCAGGGCAGGGAAAAAGATGGCACTTCTGAATAACATTTGGTGTGGCTTAAGTCAAAGCAAGAGCTTGCAAAAGCATGAGCTTCTTAGGAACCTTGGTTGAGCACTTACTATTATCACGGGGCTCTGCTTTGCATTTCGACAAATGTGAAATGCAAAACAATCCTTATGCAGAAGAGGAAAGTTTGCATGAGTCCCCACCCAGAAAGGAAGGTCGTGTTGTTCAAACGGATATGATGGGAATTAAAAGGTACATACTGTGTTGCAGAACTGATCGCATCCCTTTCACTACTCACCTTGCACCTTGTTTAATTTTTAATCTTTTCTTTTCTTTTCTGGTCCTGCAGACATAAAAATGTCATCAAAATCCTCCAGCCTGCCAGCCTGAAATTCAACATTTCTCACTAAGACACTGAGGAAGCCATATGTTGTGCCCCCAAAATCATTGTTATACCTGGATGGGATCTCAAAGGACTTAGTCAATTTTAGCCTGAGAGGGAAAGAAGGGGAAAAAATTACCTTCATACTGACTTATTCCACAGAAAGACTGCTCCTTTTCGTCAAATTCCACTTAGATTTTCAATTTCAGTACAGTTATAAGTGTGTTTCTTTTTGTAGGTAAAGGTTGCAATACGTGTCCCTTTTATCCAAAGGACATTGCAAAAGTACAGTGCAAACAATTTTACACACACACACATTGTGGCACTGCCATGCCTTATCACCAGTATTGACCAGAACAATAAAACATTATGCACTAAAGCAT
>NC_056525.1:108993951-109045827 GCF_019175285.1 Sceloporus undulatus
CCCTCCCCAAACTAGTGCCATCATAGGTGTTGGATTAAATGTTTGTTTGTTTGTTTGTTTGTTTTACATCTCACCGTGTATCTTGAGACTGCAATTCCTATCATCCCTACCTAGCATAGGGCCAATAGAGAATTCTCTACATTGTAAATAGTTATCTCTGTCTAATACCTTTGTCTAATTTTCTTAATGGGGCTAAGCAAAGAGGATTACATACCAGATTAAATATTATTTAGCAAACAAAACCTGCATCCAAACTACACTGATAAAATGAACTCTTAATTAGAGATAGGAAAAAAAAAACTGCTCCCAAGGTTTGTTACACAAGGGACATCACAAACAGAAGGGACAAAATCTTCAGGTTCAGGACAATCCTGAACCCAAAACATGTTGGAATACTGAAATGTCTCATTGTCTTCCATTCCATTAAGCAGTATCCAATGTATTCTAACGAAGCTCCCTGACAGCCCTTTTCAAAATCCAGAGCTTAGATAATCCACATGTTCATGAGCATATTTCAGTCCAGCAGAAGTTGATGAATAAGCTAATTTTTAAAAAAAATCAACATCTTTGGAAACCTTTAAATATATCCCCCACTGCAAATACCCACTGACAAGCAACTGAGTTTTGTCCATGAAATGCCATATTGAATCATAAGCTGTGCAACACTGTGTACTCTTAATCAACAATCTTGTATCATGCTATTGGAAACAATTAAGCAAAAACTTTGGTGGGCAGTCCAAAGGCAAATTTCATCTTGGATTTGTGTTTCCTTAAGATACTGACCTAAATCTCATGACATTATAGAAGGCTTAAAAGACATGCCAAACAAGGAGGTAGATGAGAAGTATGTTGCAAATACAAAAAAGGAAGAGCTTCCCTGATTTACTCTTTTCTCCACTCACAAGGCCCTAGGCTCCTGGTGATCATCAGTAAGAATCCTTTGGTGTACTAGTCTAACAAAGTTTTGTTTCTTGTCTACCACGCTCTAACCCATCCATATGTCAGGATTACATTTTTTTTTTCAGATCTTAGGCTCTTATTCTTCAGTCCTCACAGTGAAGTGATGCACCTCAGGGCAGAAGTGCTACCAGATAGATAGATAGATAGATAGACGCTCCTGGATTGCTTTGGAGTGGCTGCTGTAGACTCTCCAGGAGGCTGTCCTGGCTAACTTCTCCCTCCTTCTCTCAAGGATTGTCCAACTAAGGCCAGTACTAGGGCTCAGTAGGAGAGAGTAGTCTGAATATACAGTGTAATAAGAATTTCTGAATACAGGATTAGTGCTTTGTGGATTTCTCTTCCTTATCCTAATTTTCCCAGTGGTGTTCCCATCCCCTTGCTTCTCTCTTCTTTTCTCTTTCCCATCCCTCCTCCACAACTCCTTACTAAACATCTTCTCTTTCGCTTTTGAATCTCTCCATCTTTCTCTCATGCAGATAGGCATACCTACACATACACACCTACTTCAATTTCTCTCTTCTACAGCTCTTTTCTCCCTTGTTCTAGAGTCCCTTCTCTTCATTGTCATCTCCTTTGTAACACCTGTTTCAATGCCTCCTTTTCCTCTCCTCCCTCTCCCTATATCTCCCTCTTTCCATAGTACCTCTCCCTTTTTTCATCCTCTTTCTCCTTCTCCCTTATATTATATTAAATGAGAGAGTACAAAAGACCTAACAAATGTTATTAAGGAATAGAAAGAAGGGCCTCTCCAGACAATCTTAGCACTCTGATGGACTTCTAAAGGGAGATACAGGCCATGACATCGGAAGGGCCAAAAATGGATCTCCACCAGTTTTCTTTTTTAAATGCAGTTGTAAAAGGCACTAGTTTTTACTCGAACCACAGTGCTGGGAAAGGAAGGATTAACTCACAAATGCAATGAATGATTGATTCTAAGGTGCAGTCTTTTCTCTTGTTTACAAATCACACTTATATCCATCTTTAGCACAAAACACTATAGGAAAGAACTAGTCAAAAGGAGCCAAGCTATTTAATCACATAAGCCTCCCCACCTCATTACTTAAGTGGTAGAGTCTACACAAATTTACTACTCTAGAGAAAACTGCCTATGTCTTATCTGCACAGCAGAATGCAAGCTCTCTTGGGAAGCACCACAACACTTGTATATTCTGACATCCAACTTGAACATCAGCAATGCTCAATTAGAGTTAAAAAGTAATGGCATCCTTTTAAAAGCAGTGTTAACTTTGAGGGAATGAACATTCCTCGTTTCCCTACACAGGTACAGTTGAATAGCATTTGTTATTAGAGATCTCGCTGAAGAAAAATCTAATTTTTGTATGCATTCGATATAAAAGAAATGTACCCAAAAAAAAAAGCAAAGAGATATGAAGAGGAACTCAGTGGAATTCAATATCTGAAGTTATAAATGTCTGGGTAGTTCACTTACATCAACAGCAAGGGAGGGAAAACTAGCTGGATGGTGGCGTTCCTAATAACACCATCTAAAGCTGGTGTTACCTAGGGGTTAGATGAATGAAGGGGGGAAATGGAGTCACTCAATGGAAGCTAAATAGACTCAACTAAAAAGGCAAAGTTCCATAGTTAGAATTTCAAACATCGTTTTTCTTCCACCAGCTAAAATATAAAATTGTTAAGTCTCACTTGATTTCATAGCATCCATCATGGACACTTTGAAGCAAAGCTATTATTTGTGATCTCCCCATTCATTCATGTTATTCTGCACCCTTTTGTTATTTGAATACCTTTTGCTCTGGTGCTGATACAATAAAACTCTCAGCAGGGAATGCCAGACCTTAAAAACTCTCTATCAATTACTGTGATTGGCTCGCTTGAACCTCAACATAATTTCTCATGGAATTAAAAATGCTATGGATGTCCATGTTTGGCGGGCAAAAAAATAAAGGGAATAAATTTTTATTTTTATTTTTTGCAAAAAGAATAAATAAATACTAATAGTTTGCACACAAAATGCTAATATTCACTTAACTATTACCAGGCTTCAACATATCCCAGCCTATAAAATGTAATGGTCCCAAACCAGAGATTCTCACATGCACATTCATCTCCAGCCTTCTTCATTTAGCATCATGCCAAAACACAGCAGGTAAACATCCACAAGAGGCATAGGGCTGTGCTTATGATCAGTTCATCCAATGTCCTGGTGTGTGCTGCTCCTGGTCTCTCAGTCCTTGGTCTCTGGCAGACAGTGTAGTACACTGGTTAGAGTACTGAGATGAGACTTGAGAGGACCTACTTCTAGTTCCTCTTCAATGAGACACAAAAGTCACTGGGTGACTTTGGGCCTATCACTCTATCTCAGCCTGACCTGTCTGGCAGGGTAAAATGTGAGTAAAGTGAGACGAAGGAGAAATATGTACACCACTTAGAATCACAGAATCATAGATTTGGAAGAGACTCCCAGGGCCATCCAGTCCAATCCCCTGCCATGCAGGAACACACAATCGAAGCACCCTCGATAGATGGCCATCCTGCCTCTGTTTAAAAACCTCCAAAGAAGGAGACTCCACCACACTTCGATGCAGCATATTCCACTATCAAAAGCTTTGACCATCAGGAAATTCCTCCTGAGATTTAGATGGAATCTTTTTTCTTTTAGTTTGAATTCATTTGCTTCTTGTCCTAGTCGTTGGAGCCATGGATAACTTTGAGCTCACTGTGTGAAATCCTAGATATTAATGTAACCACTTTCGAATCAGTTGAACAGGGAAAGTTGCATAGGCTTCTATGTGCATTTGTTTGAGCATGAGGGGAATCTCCTACACGCTCAGGGACTTTAATAAAGCAGAGGCCTGGTACACACAGACGCTTTGTGGTGTGGTGGCAGTGATATTCAGGTTCGGGAGCACGCAGAAACCGCACACTCCCTAATCCTAATACCTACGGACGCAGGCATCATGGTGGCCTTTCATACATACAGAGGCCACCATGATGCCGCTGCCGCCGCTGCCACACAGCAACCAAACATCACTGGCAGGAAGTGGCATCATGGCAGCACCCCTTCCTGCTTCTGGTGTCGCAAAAAAGAAGACACACTAGGGGCAAAGATGGATGGCACGGAGCCATCTGTCTGTAGTGCCCCTAAATGGTCTTCTCTCACTCCAGTGAATGCAGCCACAATGGCAAACCAATGCTGGGAAAATGTTTCTTTTTGCACTCCAGTTGCCAGCATGGTCATTTGCTGTCAAATAGGGAGGTATAGTCCAAATAAGGAACATTTCCAAGCTCTGCTTCCGACCTTGCTGCTCAGATTGGGAAGGCAGGGCCTGAGAAGAGAGAGGATAGGAAGAACATTCCTAATGCCTGAACCATCCCTGGCAAACCAATGGCTGCTACTGTATGAAGATCATCTGTTAAGAAGCATGTGTGTGCATCTGGTGCCAGAACTGCACCCTCACTTTGATGGTATAGGTTTTCCTTTTCATGCATGTATGGCAACTAATTTGCCTATGCTGATCCACAACCGAGTAACCTATTGGTGAACAGCTGCATGGAGGGGAAGAGATGAAGAGAGATAAAGACTACTCCAGAGCTAGCTTGAGATAATAAATCCATCTGTACATGGTGAGATTTGCCCTCCTCTCACTTCCCTTCTTTGGTAAATATGCATCATCAGAGGAAATTTGATAGAAGTGCTGATTTATGGCATCATGCCATAACTTGAATGAGAACATGTCCCAGTCCTTGAAAATATTATTGACAGATCTTACTTCAACATATTCAGCAGACTGCTTGTTCCTCCTCCCACCAGACAGAGATTTAGTGCAGGAAAAAATCATAAAGAGATTTTCAAAGGACTGGAAGTTAGGGATCTCCCTCAATATCTGCCAAACCGACAACAGAATTTAATAAAAGTTCATCAACATTAATTGCCATACTCTTGAGTAACTTTTGCATGTAATTATTACAAATCTAAAAAGACATTGCCTCGGGTACAATACCTAATGGGATCATCATCTGCTCTGAATGCTATCAAAGCTGAGAGGAGAGACAGCAGCATAAATTAGTCCTTCTCCAAAAGTAAAGGATATTGAAGTTGTTTAGTATAATTGGAGTGAAATTGCACTCAGCCTAAATCACAATGGAGATCACAGTAATCCAGTGGTTTTTAAATTGCACTTCTGAACTCCAGAGGATCCTTGGAAGATTATGAGGGTTCTCTCAATTAGAAGGCAAATAATGATGTACATGGTAACTTAGCCATCACTACCAATCTACCTGCACAGTGTGAGACTGTGTGCCCCATATTCCACCATTCGGCTTAATAGTTTCATGCCTGTGTGACCTTCCTAGCCATCTTGCATGCCATCTTCCTCTCTTTCTACTATCTTGAACCTTTCCCATCATTATTGTCTTTTCTAATGTGATACTTTTTCATGATGTATCCAAAGTACAAAAGCTTCAATTTGATCATCTTGCTTTCTGGGGTAGTTCAGGCTTGGTCTGTTCAATGACCTGTTTGTTTGTTTTTGGGTAGACCATGGTAACCTCAGCACTGTTCTCCACCACCACATCTCAAATGAGTTTATTTTCTTTTTATGTGCTTTCTTTGCTGTCCACATCTGTACAGTGATGGAAAATGCCATGGCTTGGATGATTCTAACTTTAGTGCTCAGCTGTATGCTCTTTAAGATCTTATCCAGTTCCTTCATGGCTGCCCTTCCCATTCCTAGTCTTCTTCTTATCTCTTGACTGCAGTCTCCATTCTGATTTATGTTTGATCCATGTTATGAGAAATCTTTAACTATTTTGGTATCCTCATTGTCAAGGTTGAATTTATGTAGGTCACCCATGGTCATTATTTGTGTTTTGTTTATGTTCATTTGCATTTGCATTTGCAGTTTCTTCTTTGACCTTCCTTAGCAATTGTTTCAAGTTTATGATGTTTTCTGCTAGTAAAATGGTGTCATCTGTATATCTTAGATTGTTGATATTCCTTCCTCTTATCTTCATTCACATCTTCTAAGTCTAAACCTGCTCTTCATATTATGTTTTTTATGTACAAGCTGAAGAATTAGGGTAATAAAATGCAGCCTTGGCTTGCCAATTGGGAACCATTCTGTTCTTCCCTATTGTGTTTCTACAGTGGCTTCTTCTCCTGTGTACAGATTTCTCATCAGAACTATCAGATGAATTGACACTCCCATGTCTTTGAGAGCATTCCATAGCTTCTCATGATCGATGCAGCCAAAGGTTTTGCTATAGTCTATAAAGCACATGCTGATTTTCTTTTGGAATTCCTTGTAGGCAAGGTCTATAAATGGATCATGGTCAGATATGAGATTGGTCACACCATCATTCACTATTTATTTATGTATTGCCATTGTTGTGATTTATTCACTAAGCCTTCAAGTAGTAGCATTAATTTATTAGCATGCAATTAAATCTGCCCAATGTGAGCAAAAAAAGGAATGGTAGTTTCAATGGCAAATGAATCTATCTAGAAAAGAGACTGCTGAAATCTAGGTGAACAGCATTCAGCCTGAGGCTCACCTTTTCAGCAAGATAAAAGATATGTGAACTGAGATCACAAAGTCAAAAGCAAGGACAGCCACCACCATTTGGTGGAAAGATCTTGCGGTATCTTTGAGACTAAATGAAAGAAAGAAGTTGGCAGCATGAGCTTTTGTAGTCTTAAGTCTAAGGGCATTATCACATGTTATTGTCCTGTGCCTGTCCCTGTCACATGCTTATCCCATGCTTATCACATGGTTGCGGGAAGGAGTCTCACACAAAATCATGCTTATCAGGACATTATCCTGTCTAGAAAATGCAATTGAATATGACTGCGTGAAAAGCTTTCTCACTAAATCATGCTGATCCCATGAATGTCTGTAAATGAAGTGGAATTGTCCCCACATTTCTCCTAATTTTGTATTATCAGAAGATCCTGGTGATACAATTCCACTGACAGGACATTCACAGGATCAGCGTGTTGTAGTGAAAAAGCCTTTTGCGCGATCATGTTCAATTGCACTTTCTTGATGGGATAAAGACACACATCTCCATCTGATAAAGTCCAATGAAAACTCATGCTATTAATTTCTTTTTTTCAGTTAGTGTCAAAGGTGCCACAAGATCTCTCTACATACTGATTTTACAGATTAACATGGCTATATCTTTGAATTCTAACATTACGTGGAAGTGAGGTAACTGCTTCAGGCAGCAGATACTGGGAGCAATGGTGACAGCCACTTAGCTATTTCTCTTCCCAGCTCTACCCAGCTGTTTCCCATTGCTCCTGAGCACAGGTGGGTATGCCACATGCCCTGTCCTAGACCCCCTAAAGTTAGCCTGCTGCTCAGGTCCAGTGGAAGAGCCATCACCAATGTTCAAGGAGTCCAGTCAACATCTATGTGTGGTCTGGGGGAGGCAGCTATCTTGTCCTTCACCAGAAGTACCAAAATGTCTTGGGGTGGTTCTTGGCATAGAAACCTATAATCAAGAGATGGCCTCAGGTCCCCTGACTTTACTTCAGCACCTTCTGCTACGAGGCTTATAATTATGCCATGAAGCTTATAATTCAGCACCTTCTGCCATGAGGCTTTTAATTTTTACTAGTCTTTCTTTGATTCATAGGTAAATGTAGTTTTGATTCTGCTCTTAGCAAGTGTTGAACTCTGCAACATTTGATCCAATGGAAAGATTGACTGGCCTAAGGGGCCAAAGATGATGCAGCATTGTAGCTGATGGCTTTACATTTGAGACAAACCAAGTACAAGGTTTTTGTTTTGTTTTCCTTGATGCTAGACTCCTACTTCTGTTACATGGTTGTTATATGCTAACATAGTCCTCAGGAACCATTTAGAACAGGAAATATCATCCAAGTGGGACAACCAGGACTTGTGATGGAGGGATATTTAGTATTTTCCTGTGCATAATTTACATGCTTCAGGTAACACTACACACACACATGCATGTGCACACACACCCACACCACACACACACACACAAGGCTTTCCCTTCACAGGTTTTCAAGCACATACACATTAAGAAGTATAATCATTGTCTTGCTGATTTGAAAGCAATCGCACCCACTGGAATCAGCTTTTCCTAATCTAACCAAGGGATTGACTGCTGCACATTTCAGGGTAATGTGTACTTTGGGCCTTATCCATGCAAGATTTCTGTCCAGCCAGGGTAGACCATAGCTTTTCACAAACCTTTGAATCAGGCAAAATGATGTTTCTCTAGAAATTCTCCCTTACCACCCTCTGCTCACAGAGCTTTCTCCCTTTCTCCCTCTTGCAGTTTATTTGCATTAATAACTCCAGGCACTCTGATATAGCCTTTCAGGGTATTAGAGCAAACCTGTAAATGAATGCATTGGTTCATCACAATTCATTAATCAAGACTGTGTTGGATTTAACAGGCAGCAGATTATTAGACACCAAATTATACAAACTGGGGGGAAGGGGAGTGAGTTCCCAGAGGGTCAGATGTAATGGGAATAGTTTTGCATAAAACTATAAACCCCCTATTAAATTAAAGACACACAAAAATTATGTTCAGTGCTTATCTAAAGTAAAGGTTGGGGTGTTTTTTAAAGGCATATTACACTAATTTACTTCTTAACTGGTCCTGGTTACACTGTAAAGGACTAAAGGTTAAATGCAATGGTTCCTTTGATGCTTGGTTAAGCAACCCATACTAACATATCCTTATAGAGGTGAAGAAATTAATGAAATTGCTACCGTAATTCATTGCTAATGGAAAATCATCAATGCATACAGCCAAGAGTTCAAACAAATTCTCTGTAGACCTCGAGACCTAACCCTTGACTCATACAATTACTCTTGCAACTCTTATTTTAAGTTGGCTTGCTAGGGATCAAGAGAAGAATTTGTCATGTAACTCAGTAAAGTTTGCAAATTGTTGACCTTAACAGTGAAGGGTCTCCTACAAAGAAAATAAATAAATAAATACAAATGCAACTTTTAATTTTCATCATCCATTCTGATTCTCCCCCCCCCCCCATTAAAAAATGAATGCAAAGGAAGAGGAAGACCCTTCCACCCAGAAAGTAGTCAACACAATGAATACTGTAATTTGCCAATTAAGGTTATGACAGCCCAGTCAGTGTAAAGAATGAATGGCTTGACTGGATAAAAACCATATATTCATAGTAAAGACTACAATATGATGCATGTTTACTTACTGTGATTCTGAAAATAATCTTTCAGTATTTATACTCAAAATAAAAGAAAGAATAATCTCTTGGTAAATGTTAGTTGCATCTTCTAAAAGACAAGAAATGCCAATGTAAGTTAAACTAGTTCCCTGCTCTAGCTAGGTTTTTAGAGTGGCTTTAACCTGTACTCAGCCCACCCATCTATGCACGTAGTCTCTGAATTACCTGGGAGCATTTCTAGCAAAGTGCTTAATTCTAATATCTCTGCATTTGGAAATAAATTGCTTCACAGCCTCTGTTTTTCTAAGTTTAATTTCCCTTCTTCACCCAGCCCCAAACTACTGTCAGAGCCAACTAAGAATAATACTTTGTGCTTCTGACAAAGTGGAATCTGGTCCCCAAAGTCACATGCCACATGTCTCTTGGTTCCTCTTAGAAGGAGCCAAGGACCTGGATTCACACGGTGAAAATAATCTAGGATGAATCCAGGTTTGAATCTCTGTTGTTCACATGTATCTTGAATGCATCTAAATACACATGATTAAATTGGGGGGGGGGGGCTGCCAAAAAACCCACCGACCCCATATAATCGATATCGGGGGAGGGCGTTTCCAAGCTTCTAAAAAAGATGGGCAATATGAATAACCACCTTTAACACATTTTGATTATATTTGCATCGTCAACAGCCCTGTGGTCAAGAAAGTGTCGCCCCTTTCCCAGTGGAACAGCCATAATCGAATCCAAGAGGAGGAAAACGAGGAAAAGAGGGGGGAAAGGCAGAGAGAGAGAGAGGGATGTCAACCCCCTCAAGTGGAGGGAGGAAGAGCCCCTGCCCAGCTACAGGGTGTCAGTGGGTGCAGGGACAAGGGAAGGGTGCCAGCACATGTGAACAACTGAACTCACAGAGATGCAGAGAGATGTGGTTTGTGGAGAGATGAAGTTCCATGGTGTAAATAACAACCCAGAATGTGCAAGTGATGTTATTTGCATCATTATGTTAAAAAAAAATCTGAATGACCACCCAAGTCTTATACATACTGTCCTAAACCCTTTCCAAGTCAGAATATAAGATGCAAAGAGCAATATTGTAATATGTAAAATGGATGTGCAACTTTTAGCTAACTTTCATGCCGGCATGATTAGGGGCTCAAGAAGCTGTGTGTTAAGCATGTATAAAAACCATGGAAAGAAAATTCAGACATGCAAGTTGTTTTCTTAGATCTTCATTACTCTGGCAATCACATCACAGTACATTCATGCACAGCTTGTGCTTTTTGCATTGATCCAGTGGTCCATGCTACAGAACAGAGAGAAACCTGGACTTCATAGCCATGTACAAAAACGTGTGTTCCTGCCTTTGTAATCAGGTTTAATGAGGGGAGTGGTGTGGCAAAAACCGTAAGGCAAGAACCTCTGTGGGGCCTAAGCCTCCAAAGGCCTGAATATTTTGAAAGATAATCCCAATTAATCCTCTGTCATTCTAGTTTTTGAGCTGCTTTTAAAATGTCCCAGTTTCTCTCTCCTTCTCTCTTTTCCCCCTTTGTCCTTGGCTTACTTCAATTGCTGCAAACTGAATTCTAAGAGCAGACATAGCTTGCACTGGGTTAACTCAGCTGGTGGAAAGGAGAGGGTTGAGTCTTGCCCTTCCCTGTAGACTCAGGCAAAAAGCAAACTGCTGCAGCCTCTACTAGTTTGTGTGTTCTTCGCTGTTAATAACTTTGGCCATCTTGATCACACTCTGATGTTGTTTGCCTGCATGTGCCTTCAGTTTTCATCTGTGAAATGTTGGAGGGTATGACCATGCTTTAAAGCTAAATAAACTCCACATTAACCACTTCAAATCACCATCCCCTCTCCAGGATATTCTGTTTTATTCCATTCAAACTCTGGTCCAGGAAGATTGAGGGGTTATTCAGATGGTGAATATAATCTGGGTTGAATCTCTGTTGTTCACATGCATTTCAAATGCATCCAGTTAAGTTGGGGGGGGGGGGCCAAAAAAAAAACAACTTAGTCTGGGATAATCGATACTGGGGGTTTTCCCGAGTTTTTTTTAAATATATGCATCACAGGCAGTGTGAATAACCAATGCAAATAGACCCAAGATAAAGTTCTGCATGCTTTGAATGTGTTTTGAATACATTTGCATCATAAACTCCATCTTTATTCAAGCGCTGGCATGTGCGAGCAAACAAACTCACAGAGATGCACATAGATGCGGTTCCATGTGAAAAACAAACCTGGAATGCCTTAGTGAGATTATTTGCATAGTCAAAAAAAAACAGATGTCTGAATGACCCATGAGTAAAGCTGTGAATGGAAAGATAAACAACAGTGGGGCTATGCAGGCTACCCCCTAAGGGGCAGCATGCAGGCGCCTCCATTTTTGCCAGATTGGGGCTGTGGCAACTGCATGCCACGGCCCTTATCTGGCCTTTCCAGGGCACAAAAAAGGAGCAGCAAAAAAGGCTCCTTTTTGTGCCCTGGAAAGGGCGTGATAACCACAGTGGCATGGCTATATGGCACTCCTTCAGCACTGCATCGTGTGGACACAGCGCCAGAGGAACGGCATGATGCCGTGCACTATGTGGTATGGGGATGGAACTGGGGCATGTGTCATGGAAATGCTATGCCCAACTCCTCCTTCCAGCCAGCCTTTCAGGACAGTGTGTAAATGCTCAGTGACAAGAATGTCACTCATAACAACTCCTTGTGTTCTGGCAATGGGAAGCTGAACTGAGATGGTTTCTGAGTGTGGGTCATGCTGAACTAGCAAGGCTGACACTCACAATCTGGACAGGGGTACAATCTAATCCCAATGATGAATTGTAAGCAGGGGCACCTCCATCCACCCCACTGCCAGATTCAATGCACAAACTGCCATTGGCTATTCCCTGTTCCTTCCCAGCTCCTGAGGATCCAAATAGATTAGTAGAATCAGAGTAAATTGCACAGTGGTCCTATTGCTACCTGAACAATTCCCCATAGTGTTCCCCCCCCCCCCCCCCCGAAAGGTACCTTTCTCCTCCTCTTCCTACATGTTGCTTTCTGGAGCTACTCAGACTCTGCATTCATTACCATTCTCAAAAGCTGGAGAATAGATTCTGATTAAGGTAAGGACCACTTTAACATCAAAACCCAGTTCTCTTGCACCATTAAAATTATGAACGGTTTGCCTTACCACATCCCGTAATTATATAAAGCCCTACAAGGAATAACAACCTGTAAATTTACTATGCAAATGCTCTTAATTTATGACAGATTGCTACTTCAAATACAAATATTAAGTCACTATTAGATTTGTTTAGGTAATGCACTAATATGCATCACTAAGGTCTTAAATTTCTAAGTAGCAATAGTGTTTGTTAGATGCAAATAAGGATTACCTTAATTAAAACACCATCCCCAGCATCTCAGAAGATTTAGTCCAAATCTTTATATAGGGCAGATTCATTATCTTTCCACAGTTAATAAAAATACAGCCTTCTTTGGTTACATTTTAGAATTTAACATTGATTACTATTTTGTTACTAGAAATAAGATACTAATGACTTTTAATGCAAGCCAAAAGCAATTTTGTCAGCCCAATTAAAATACTATTTAATGGCTGCTAAAGGAACTTTAATTTCTACATAATTATATAGTGAGTTAATGTTTTTTGGGAGGAAAGGTTTTTGTAAAATGGCACATTATATAACTGAAAGCAGAGCTCAGTGTTATGTACCTGCCATCAGCCAATTCTGCCACTTCTAAAAGATCACTACAGGGCCAAAGCTAACTGACAGAGCTAACATTTATGCAGTCTCTGCATCTCTAATTAAGAGACATTGCATGGCAAAACAAAGGTGAGCTGTTTTGTTGTAGTCTTGGAAAAAATGCCTATAATTTTGGAAAACAGGATTTAAGATCTACAGGCAAACATGGCAACAACATCATAAATATGCTGAAACAAAAATGAGAGAGGAATTGGGGAAAAATCGCTCCTCCTAAGACCATCCTGCCAGTTTATAGCTGTGTTTTCTTTGTATACTGTGAGAATGTCACACAAGCATTACTCAGTCATATATAAGCATGTTATATCAACAAATGCAGTGTGGGCATATATTTGTGTGTGCTTTCTCTTATGTGTGAAGGGATGGCATGCAAGCTTGTTTTCTGTTGCTCCAAAGACTAGGACATGAAACAATGGATTCAAACTACAGGAAAAGAAATTCCACCTAAATATTAAGAAGAACTTCCTGATAGTAAAAACTGTTTGACACACTGCATGGGAGTCTCACTTTGGAGGTTTGTAAACAGAGGCTGGATGGCCATCTGTTGGGGGTGCTTTGACTGTGTATTCCTGCATGGCAGGGGGTTGGACTGGATGGCCCTTGTAGTCTCTTCCAACTCTGTTTCTGTGATTTCTCAGTTCCATCATCCTCCCTCTTACATATGAAGGGTGATAATCTAAAGCTGTGGAGGCTCACAATGAGAACTGTAACCCTGGTTTTCCAGGCTTCTGACTCATATGAAGAACCTCCATGGACAGTAGAGACTCTCCTTGTCAGACCTGTTGCCCTCCATGTATAGGTATAGTATGGTGAAAGAAGTAACAACACAGGGAGGTGGGACCCCTCTCCATGTGTTGAAACAATATGTATTAAAATTGATTAGCTACTCTTCACACTTGTATGTTTGGTATCGCCTTAATAGCTCCCATAGTTCCATCCTAGAGAATACCAATACACCAATACCAAAATCTATGAATGTTCAAATCCCATTAAATACATTAAATGGATAGTAAAATGTGTCCCTTATATAAAAGTGCAAAATTAAGTTTTGCTTTTTGGAATTTATATTTTTTAAATTATTTTCAAGCCATGGATGCTTTAAACTGTGGATAAAGAAATCTGTGGAGATGGAGGAACAACTGTATAATAATATTGTGCTACCAATATGGAACTGGTACCTCGGGAGAATGCTGGTCTATTACATCAGATAGTCCCAGAAGCATTCCTTTAGCAGTCTCTAGCAGGGGATTCTACGTAGCTCACAAAACTCCATAGCCTAGGATTCTGTAGGATGAAGCCATAGTAGGTAAAGTAGCATCAAAGTGCTAATGTAGGGGTCATTCAGCCATTTTTTTTTCTTTTTAGCATGACAGTGCGAATCATCTCACTCACACATTCCAGGTTTGTCATTCATCAATGTGCATCCTAATAATGATTATCCTGGATTAAATGGTTTTTTTGGTGGCAGCCCCCCCCTCCCCAACTTAATCAGATGCATTCAGGATGTGTGTGAACAATGGAAATTAAACACGGATTCATCGTGGATTGTTTCCACAGTGTGAATAACCCCATAGACACACCAGATAATTGAATAGGGCTACAGTCCAGATGCCAGAGGAATTCACAATTCACCCTCTCCTGGTCTTGTACTTACCAGAAAAGTTTGTGTTGCACCCAAATTTGGTATGTTTTTAATATCCGGCATTCCACTATCTACCCTGAGACTGTCAGGTTTTCATGGATATAGCTTGATAAATTTTATGGATTTACTGATTTCCCTGGATCTGAGCTGCTATTCATATAATTTGTATTGTTTTTATCTTCTCTATGTATTGCAGCAACTAACAAAGCAAAGATACTCAAATACTGTAGCATGCTATTGCTTCCATTGCCTTTCTTGATTTAAGACAGACTCCTCTGAAGTATTCTTTGATGCTTTAAAAATCATATGCTTTTAATATGATTTTTTGCAATCCAAGCTTATGCGTGTTTACTTAGTAGTAAGAGCTGTTGTGTTTAATTGAGTTTGCTCCTAAGCAAGTTGCAGTCTTATTGTTCTCACTGAATTATACAGTCTTATTGTTTTCATTGCTTTTATTGTACACCATCCTGGGAAGTATGAGGGCTAGTGGTGTGTCACTGAGCTGGAGTCAGAGCTTGCAAATGTTACTTTTTACACTCCAACACTGAGAATCCTCCATCCAGTATGGCTTCTGGGAGTTACCAGTCCAAAAACTTTTTCCAGTTTGTGGTTAGGAAAATAAATGGCCTGATTTCTTTGTGCTTTCTAATGTCCGGTACGCCACCCAGCTTAAAAGCATGCCCCAAAGCATAACACTGAAGAATTCACAACTTCTTCAAAGAATAAATTGGCTATTTGGACACTAGGTGGCAACAACATAATGAAGTGGGCCTTTAAATCAATTAAATGTGTTTTGTTTTTTAATACCCCATTTTCAAAATGAAGACAGGGCACAAGCTTAACTTCCTTGTGCTGAAAATACTCAGACACCAATGTGTTTACCATTGCCCACATTTAGTTTATAGACGGATAGACAGACAGATAAATTGCAGTCTTATTGTTTTCGATATATAGATATTTTATATATTTCAGAATCAGCTGGCTCCTTTTCTGTTTTTCTTTTGTCAACAAGAATCTTTTTTTAGACAAGCCTTTGGCTGTCAAAACAAATTGTTTGCTGTGACAGGGTGTTTTAATGGGGTAGGGCGCAGTATTTCCTCCCTCATTTGTTATATTTTAAATGCTTTTAGGCTGTTTGTTATTTAGTCTCATTTTTAATATGGAAGTTCATTTAATTTAAAATTGCACTTTCACATTGTCCAGCTTTCCTGATCTTCTAGGCACAATCTTGATTGATTCTCCACTGTCACTTTTTTTTTTTACCTGTTTATAAAATGTCCCAGTTTCTCACTCATTCTCCCACTTTCCCCCTTTATCCTCAGTTTACTTCAATTGATGCAAACTGAGTTCAAATTGCCAAAGCAGTTTCCATTCAATTACCTGGGGGAAAGAGAAAAGGAGGTGGAATCTTGCCCTTCCCTGTAGGCTCAGAGAAAAGCAAACTGCTGCAGCTTCTCTTAGCTTGCTTGCTCTTCTTCATCAATAACTTTTGCCATCTTGACCACATTCTGATATTGCTTGGCCACCCGTGTCCCAGTTTTCATCTGTGAAATCTTGGAGGGTATGCTCTTTAGTATTATTGTTGTTTTTGAGCAGTACTCTGTTTTAATCTGTGTTATGAGCCATCTTGAATCCCCAGGATATTATACACACTCTTCAAGGGAAACAAATGAAATTCTATCATTAAAGCAGATCTGAATCCTTGAATATTAAAAGGCTGATAAATCAAAATGTCTTCACCTGGTTCCAACAATACATTAGAGGGCTAGTCTACATAGATGTATTATGCATATTGCTGCAGATTTTTGCAAATTCGTATCAACAGTTTTCTTCAGTTTCCTGTGCAAATTCACATCTGTTCACATCTATTCACTTTCCCTCTGCCAAACATGCACAGACATCAAATGCATATGATGTAGATGGACAACCACATATGCAGTAATATGCATTTCTGCAGATTTCCCCAAATACTCCAGTAAAAAAACGTGAAGTCTTTTTCTGCAGAGTTTAAGGAATTTTGGGGGGAGGAGGGCTGTAAAAAGCTGAAACTCCTACAAATCACAGATGGCTGGATCACATTCTATTCAACTGAAATAATGAGTATTTTAACTGTGTAGACAAGCCCATAATTGGGCCTAGACAAGCTTCCCTAGGGAAAACAATGGGGCACTACAACAGAAGAGTCATTTCCCAGTAACCTTCTTTCAGCAAACTAAGCAATGAGGCAAAGGCCTCCAAAAGCAGTGCTGAAATAGTTCAGCAATGAGGTGCTGAAGAACAGATCTGTATAACATTCCTGAACCTAAAGGAGCTAGGTTTCTCCAACAAACCAAGAGGCTTTGCAAGGGTATAAGAATTATGGAAAGAACGCAAAAAGTCCAACTTGCTGTACCTAACTCAGGTCTGTATGTTTGTTGCTGTTGTTGTTGTGTGCCTTCAAGTCATTTCTGATTTATGGTGACCCTAAGCTGAACCTATCATGGGGTATTCTAGCCAAGATTTGTTCAGAAGGGGTTTGACAAAGTCACCCCATAATGTTTCATGGCTCAGCTGGGATTCGAACCCTAGTCCAATGCTCAAACAACCACACCACACCACACTGCTGACTCAGGTCTGTATTATATCCAGTTGGCTTTCCAAAATACATTGTCATCTGTAATTAGGCATACATACATTTATGTAAAACACACTTGACAGATGAGACACTACATTAGGATGCACCCCTTGGTCCTCTTGACAAATGAAGCTGGGTTCCTTTACACAAACAATAGACATTTGAATCATAATTTACCTTGCCAGTACTGTGTAATATTTTCCAAATAAACTAATGAAACCGAAGCTTCATATTTTGCAAAAACAACAAGGGTCTCCTAGCATTGTCTGGCATGCACTAATAATACTTGTTTAGAAAACGACTATTAGTGGATTTAATTCAGATCTGCCAGCTCTAGTTAAAAATCATTGCTGTTTTCATTCTGCAGAAAGGAAGCAGGGAACTGAAGCATCCTGCTGTTTTGAAACAGTGTTTATGGCAACCAACTAAAAGTTATTTATCCATTTCTCTGTTATAAATTTGGAAAGCATAGTGGGGAAATAACACCACAAATATATATCACTAGAGTACTCACAGCAAGTGAAAATTCCCAGTTTAATTAAAGACAATGAATATCATCGTACTATAGATCTCTTGTGCCATAGAGGATGTCTTCCAGACAGCAAGAGATTCAGTCTTTCTCAGAGCAATAGTGAAATTAATGGAGACTTTAAACTTAGTGGCTGAGAACAAAATTTAGTAACAGATAAGAGAAAGGAAAATGAAAATATGAGGCTATATGAATGGCAGTTTCTTGTCAGATGTTGAGAGTAGCAAGTTGCAAAAGAAATTACATTTGCTTTTGTTTTTAATATTCCAATTTCAAAATATAGACAGGGCACAAGCTCAATTCTACCACTGCCACAGGTGTACCTGGTGAGGACATGGGAGAGACCCTTCTCAGTGACTGCTCCCAGGTGTAGAAATCTTTTCCATGGTAGGCTCTGCTGGCCTCTTTTCTGTTTTCCTTCTGTCAGCATGAACCATTTTATTTAGACAAGCCTTTGGCTATTAATTATTTGCTGTAGTCTGGTATTTTAATGGGGCAGGGGTGCTATATTTGCTCCCTTGTTTGTTACACTTTAAATTACAACTAATTACTTGTTACTAATTCCTTTTCAAGTAAGAAAGTACAACTAACTCTGTGTCGTAACTTCCTTTTCAAAGATACAGCTGTGTTAGTCTGTAGAATCATTAGGCCCCATACAGACAGGCCAAAATAAAGCTGCTTTGGTGTCACTTTGGAGGTTTGCTGTTTAAATGTTGCATGCGTCCAAAGAGTTTGGAAGCCGCGCCAAAGCCACCATCCAATCCTATGGACTGGAACCCAGCTTTGGCGCACCTTCCGGACTCTTAGGACGCATGCAACATTTAAACAGCATACCTCCAAAGTGACCTGAAGCAGCTTTATTTTGGCAGTCTGTATGGGGCCATTAGAGAGATCTTGTAGCACCTTTGAGGCTAACTGAAAGAAAGAAGTTGGCAACATGAGCTTTACTTCCTCGGATGCATCTAAAAAAAGCTCATGCTGCCACCTTCTTTCTTTCAGATGAGCCCTTATCACATGAGCAAAATTTGAAGTTATCCCAGGGTCAATGTGAAGGCAATGCAGGAGCAATAATGGGGTTTCGAGTTTGTTTATCACACGACGCCAAATGCAATCAGAAGCCATTTTTAACACAATCGGGGATCATTCCAGGGCTAGGTAAAGTTTCACGTTTGTTTATCACACAACACCATACGCAATCAGGAGCCATCCTAAACACAATCGGGGGTCATTCCAGGGTTAGGTAAATTCGGGGGAGAGGATTTACCTAACCCTAGAATGACCCCCCATTGTGTTTAAGATGGCTCCTGATTGAAACCCCATGATTGCCCTTGCATTGCCTTCACACTGACCCTGGGATAACTTCAAATTTTGCTCATGTGATAAGGGCCTTAGTCTCAAAGGCACTACAAGATCTCTCTATATACTAATAACTTCCTCTTGTAATTCTGAGGCTATAGCCTCACTAAATAGTAAAGGAATACCATTACATAAACTGGCTTGTGTTTTGTTATGGAAATTTGAAGCAAGGTTGAGGTGGACAGCAGGAAGAATGTCTTTTGTACTTAGACCAAGATCTTGTAGTATCCAAACATTACAAAGTGAGTGTGAACATCTTTGGCCATCTAGATCTTTCTGAAATGCAAAGTTATCTTTGCCACATTTCTCATTCACTGAAACAGAGAGACATGCACAAGGTCGCCCAGTGGGTTTTCACGGCTGAACCAGGATTCAAACCTTGGTCTCCAAGAGTCCTAGTCCATTTCTCAAACCATTAGACTATGCTAGCAGGTTGTTTTTCAGGCTTAGGCTCTTTTAATCTACTTTATGAAACACAATAAGCACCCTTTATTTGTCCATTTATTTGTCCTTAATTTAGAAATAACAGCATATAATAATAATAATAATAATAATAATAATAATAATAATAATAAGGTTTATTTGTATACCGCCCTTCTAAAACAAATTCATCAAGGCGGTTTACAACAATTTGCATAACAATAACATAACACTGCATATTTCAAATACATCATAATATCAATGGCGATACATCTCAATACAAAAGGCAACAATACAGTTATCAATATAATATCAATGCATATCACAAAACAGCCAATATTACATAACAACAGTAGCAATATCCAAACAGCATTAACCCTCCAACCCCCAGAGTTACCACAAATACAAATACAAAAAAAAAAAAAACCACCAAGAAACTGCCCAGATGGTATCAGGGCACAAACCACAGTTCTTTCAGCCGCGCTTACAGCAGCGGCAGTGGGGACAAGTCCTCCGGCCGCCTCCCCGGTGGCATGGGGGCGTGGCGGCGTCCTCCTTCGGGTGCCGGCGAGCCGGCTTAAGTAGGCTGCTCTCACCGGCCTCCTCCCCTCCGCAGGTGCGCCGCCAAAGCGGCTTTTGGGGCAAGTCCTCCGGCCGCCTCCCCGGTGGCATGGGGGGCGTGGCGGTGTCACAGCCATTAATGATATTATTCTTTTAAATCATTTACCCTTTTAGATGTTTTGGTTTTATACAGCCTGATGGATAAATGATGTATTAATAATATGTCCCATTTAAAAAAAAAATCTCTACCTATCTTTCTATATTTTTTAAGACCCATTGCATTCTGCATTGTCCTTATTGCATACAGTAAGCAAGTCTCTCGCTTCTTTCAGATGTTCCTGAAGATATTTGAAAAGTGTTCCCATATTAATTCAGGATAAATATATTAAATTCTTTCAGCTTGTCATCCTATTACTTGTCTCCCATTTTTATCACCACTGTGATAAGGATATTTCATCATCCTTGCAGCCATTCACCAAATCCTTTGTATTTCACCACCAATCTTCTCAGAAATTTGGTATTCCCATTGAATATTACTCTAAATAAAGTCATCATATAAACACTGTGCAACTACTACGTCTTGCTTTTTGAGCATGGTGTGCCAATTAATACAAAATGCACTTTTGAGCGAAAAGTTAAAACTGGTATAAAAGCTCACATTTTACTGAAATACACGTTTACCATTTGTTCAATCATATTAGTCATAGCCATTTCTCAGAACTGGAATCCAAGAATCCCCTGGAATGCAAAGCTACTGCTCTTCATGCTATTACGAGTTTGGCCTAGATACAAAGAATAAAGGCTTTGATTCCAGCTTTCCTGCCATGAGTAAAACAGACGTTCAGAGAAAAGTAATTTACGTTCAGAGAAAAGTAATTTACTGCTACCCTTTCACTGTGCAGCCCATGCAGGGGATGTGGTCTAGGAGGCTGCAGGTGGAAAACGAAGTTGGCAGAAATTCTGCCAGGAGTTTGGGAGCTCATTGGCAACCCACCAAGAACCGCTGCAGGCTATACCAGCCCCCAGAATGAAGGCAACATCAATAATGGAAGTGGCTAGACATCCACTTCTGGCTTTATTTTTGGAGATTCTCAAAACAATACACCCAACAATGCAAAATAACTGACAGAGGGAAAGAAATCCAGGGAAGAACGCAGACTCGGACCCATGGCTTCCTTGATTGAGTCTATCCATTTCTAATGCAATCTTCCTCTTTTTCCTTTTGCCTTCTACTGTACCAAGCATTATTGTCTTTTCTACTGAGTCATATCTTTTCATTATATGACAGTCTCAGTTTAGTCATCTTGGTTTCTAGGGAGAGCTCAGGCCTGATTTGCTTTAGGATGGTGTTCTCTAAACTGAGATCTGGGGTACAAAAATGGCTGATAGTCCACACTTTGTCCACCCCTACTCTATATGAGTGGAATGGAAAAACCTGGAGTCGTGTTTCTCTAAAATTAGCAATCTCCAATGGATTGCTTTTGAAGTGTGTGGAGGGGGGTTCCAAAAGTAGCTGTGATATTTTGGAGTAAGTGGACCAATATGCTATTTATTTAAAAGGTGGGTCATATAGATCTAACTAATGCATGCAAGTCATAAGACACATTTAAACCTTTTCTGTTATTAGTTATCCTTTGCAGTCTTTCATCACAGTTCTCATCCATCTTCTGCACAGCTCAGACGTTTCAAGAGAGGATGGATATCTGTTAGGGATATTAAGTTAAATTAGTTATGGATTTCCTGCATCCATGAAGACTACATGGACTACAAGCTACCAACACCACCACCTCTATGATTTTTATAAAGTTTAAATGAGTCCCACTTTGGGGAGAATGGGGAAATGCAAATAAATGTTGTAATCATAGTAATTAATAGTAGTGCCATGCTGATGACTAGCACATCAGTTATGTTAAGGAAAAAGCAACATGGGACATACAGTAGTGAAATAAAACTTGTATGTGGGAGTCAGAGTGACTCAGCAGAAGCCAATTGAGAACCACACAGGTGTGAATGGTAATACAATTAACAGGTCCAGAGTGCCAAGGACAAGAAGTGCATAGTGAATAATTGGACACACCTGACAATTGTTAAGTGGTCAAGGCTGAGATGATGAAATCATTAATTGTGGGATGAACAAAGAGAACCAATGGGAATGATGTACACGCCTACTGGGTGGAAACAGACCACAGTAGGTGGTACCATGATATGGCTATAATAATGACTATAGATCCCAATGCATTTTGTGGGTAGTAGTGGATTGTTGTGTGGGTTGTAGTTGTGAGTAGTTGGATTGGAGAGTGAGGAGTTGAGTATTGTTTGGAGCTGTGTATATAGTAGAATAAAGTAGATCTTTTATATAAGACTACTGAGTTGTCTGGTGTCTTGGGTGAAGCTACAAGAACCAGCAGGACCCTGGTGAAGAAGGGTGAAGACTTCTGTGGAAGCAAGAGTGAGAAGGCTTGGAGAGTTTGTCGGGGTCTTCAGCCAGTTCTCTGCAACTCTTGCAAAGATACAACAACTGGCCAAAACTGGTCAGCGTGGTGCACAACCAGGTGGTGAGTTCCAGGCCAGGTGAAGAGCCACAACTCCCATCATCCCTGACAAGTTATGCAAGCCAATTGCTGAGGGAGAGTGGTATTGTGGGAAAAGAACTCTAGACAGACTAAACAGACCTTTGGTGATCTTATGTTTTCATAGACACAATCCATATAGGGAAAGATCATTATAGAGTATCTGCTCAGTTCCTGAAACATGAAAGGACTGCTGTATGGGAGAAAGGATGGCTGAGTGCACCAGGCATACACATAACCCTTGCTCTATGTTGTTGTTGTTGTTGGCTGCCCTGGAGTTGTCCCTAACTCATGGCGACCATATGGATGAGACATCTCCAATTCCTTCTGTCCTCTGCTGCTCTGCTTAAGTCTTGTAGATTTGTATTTGTGACCTCCCTAATTGAGTCTAGCCATCTGGCATGAGGTCTTCCTCCTCTTCCTCAGCCTTTCTTAGTATTATTGTTTTTTCCAATGAGCCATGCCTTCTCATGATGTAGCCAAAGTACAATAGTTTCAGTTTTATCATTTTGGCTTCCAAGGAGAGCTCTAGGACTCATTTATTTGTCTTTTTGGCTATCCGTGGTATCCTCAGTACTCTTCTCTAGAAGCACATTTTGAATGAATTTATCTTTTCCCTTATCTGTTTTCTCTACTGTCCAGCTGTCATATCTGCACATGGTGATTGGGAATACTATTGGCTGGACAATTCTGACTTTGGTGCTCACTTGTATGTCTTTACTCTGTAGGATCTTATCTAGTTCTTTCATTGCTGCCCTTCCCATTCCTAGTCTTCTTCTTACTTCTTGGCTGCAGTCACTATTCTGATCAGTGTTTGATCCTAGATACAAGAACTCTTAAACTAGTTTGATTTCTGCATTGTCTAGGTTGAATTTATGTGTTTCTTCCATGGTCATTATTTTTGTTTTCATTATGTTCAGCATTAAGCCCGCCTTTGCACTTTCCTCTTTGACCTTCCTTAAAAATTGTTCCACATCTGAGGTGTTTTCTGCTTGTATTATGGTGTTGTCTGCATATGGATATCTAAGATATAGACTGAGCTCTATGCCTGCCCCCATAGGCCCCTACACATATTTGAAACACCCACACAAGATAGCTTCTGTACAAGACACATCTTTCTGCAGCTCTCAACCTTAAGTCTCTGCTTTAGATACATAATTATGCCAACTTTGTTCAAAATGTTTTCCCATTCGATTCAATTGAGGCAATTTATTAGCTCATGCCTTCCCCTGTACATATAGATTAAGATAGTCCTTTCAAAGTAATAAGTAAGACTGCACTCTTCAAAGACCAGTGCTAAGACATCACCTTTGTTTTCCATTCACAGATGCAGCATCTAGGAAGAGAAAAGAAAACCAGCACTAAAATTCATTAATGCTGCTTCAAAGTGTGTTTAATTCCATCCTGGAATTCCTTTTTATCCTTTAAATTACAAATTGAGGATAATCAAGACTTATAATAGAAATACTTACAAACCCTGATCAGCAAAACTGATCACCAGAACTCTAATGCCATATACAGTATGAACTGATTGTTTGCATTAAATTATGCATAAGAAATACAAACAAGGCGAAGGAAAGAAATTAAAGCCTTGTTCCCTGATTAGCATAAGGTTAAAGCCAATGAATACATAATTGTTCCACACCCAAAGTCTTAAAGGATTTTATTCTTAAAATACAAAGAATGTCATGAATTAATATGCAACACTTCTTTTTAAAGGCAAATGATTTTTTCCCCCTCTTTACTTTCCCTCTCTTGAAAAAAGAAGTTCTTCGCTGGAGGATATTGCTGTGAATGAGTCTAGACAACCAAACTAATATTGATTCAAGAGCACATATCTCAGAACAGCTCAGAACAATAACTCTAAAACTCTATTAGCATATTTTCATTTTAAGTTCCATTTACGCCTATAAATCCTATAATTAAGTTAGACAATACATATTTCCCACACAAGATAGCATAAAATTAAGCATAAATATACAAATTCCAAAGAATGGTATTCATGTAAAACATGAAAAAGACATAAAATACATTCTAATGCTATGAAATATGAAATTATTTCAATAATTATAGCTTATTGTCATAAAGACAGTTACTGGTTCAAGTTCAGAGAGAAACACAGGACCTACAATGATCTATTATACCCTTGAACAACACCATTGTGTTACTTTCATTTACAAAACAGTCCAAAGAAAGCAGTTCATTTAAAAAGAAATCTTATCCGTTTTCAGCTATGGAAGGTAGAAGCATGTACCTTCTCTATTTTTATTTATATTTTGTTTCAGTACCTTGGATTTTCAGTTGCTTTTCTCAAACATAAATCTAATTAAGCTCAAAATCTGACTTTGCTCAGCATTAAAAAAACTCCCTAGCCTCTTGCCCATTTTGCACTTTTTTGTGCAGGTATAATAAGGAGAATACTGTTAAAGCAGCTGCATACCCTGCAGCTGTCTTTATTTGGACAAGACAGTCCCTATTATTCCTCTGTCATCCCATTTTTTCAACTCCTTTTAAAATGTCCCAGTTTCTCTTCTTCGCAGAGTTTAGAGAGACCATTACTTTTTGAGTACTTCTACTTGTTCGCTATTCCTGTTTAAAAAAATAGCTGGATGATTATTAGAAGAGTAGTTTATAGCATTATCTGCTATGAAGGTTTTTTAAATACTGTGTATACTTTAAAATGGCCCCAAATGACCAAAAAATTGTCAAAATGCCCCCCATCCCAGTAATATCTCAGGAAGAATGTATAAACAAATAAAAATTAACTTATTTACCCATTACTTTTTAAAGGGAACAACATTGCCAACACAATTGCCCTGAAACAAACACGTTGCAAGCAATGATGCAATTTATGGATGCATTCTTTGCAACATCTGCATGATGCAAAGAAGCATTTGGGTTCAAGGCAGAAATCAACATGCTATTAATGATGTCATTTCTAGGAAGGAAGGAAGGAAGGAAGGAAGGCTGGCTAGTGCTTGTGAGGATGGTTAAGTTTGATTGGAACCCAGTGGGAAAAAGGATTAAAACCCAACTCGCAAAATTTTAATGTATTAATTTGTTCAAATATTTATATCCTCATCTATCTCAGGGCAGCACACAATAAGGTTATTTTAACCAGTTTAAATATACATGTGGAGCCAGTGTGGCGTCGTGGTTTGAGCTTTGGAATATGACTCTAGAGAACAGGGTTCGAATCCCTGCTTAGTCATAAACCCCCCTGGTTGACCCTAGGCAAGCCACACTCCTTAAGGCCTCAGAGGATGACAATGGCAAACCCTCTCTGAAGAAACATGCCAAGAAACCACCATGATATGTTTGCCTTGGGGTCACCAAAAGTCAGAAGCAGCTTGAAGGCACACAACAATACCATATGGAGAAAGGAAAGCTAATCCAGATCCAGTCCTACCTCCCAACAACTCTTCTTTTTAAACACGTACACACTCACTTATGCTAATGACATAATTAATATCACCTTTTTGCTCTCTCTGATGTTCTCATTGCCTCTTTCAATCACCTCCCTGGTTATTACTTGCTTATCTCCCAAGGGCCAACACTGTCATTTCATTGTTTCAGCTTCTTACTTTGGACGGAAAATAGAAGACACCTTGGCAAACTCTTTTTAGTTCATCACACTCATAAGGACCAGTGGCTTTTGGTCATGTCCTCTTTAAAACAGATACCTACAATATCTGCAAAGCATCCATCAACCTGCCTCAGAAAGGACAACTCCTTAAAGAAGCTGGTTGCTCGTCTGAATGCAAGACCTCCTTGTGCGTTTTAATATCATTGGCTGATAGATGGATAAGCAGGAACATTTCCTTTGATAAATCAGGCTGACATCTACTTTGATGTTCTCCTCCAGATGTCTGAGCAGCATCATGCTCTTTTTAAAGTATGTCAAATTAAGCAGAAAAACTCAAGTCATTTCTTATGCTGAATGGATATGTCAATTTAGACAATTTAAGAACAGTGAGTAACAAATTAAGCAGGTGATAGAAGATCAATGCTCAAAGCATCTGTTATTATCTTTGGACTTGGCAGATAATCAAGCCCCTTGGAACAAATAATCAGCCCTCTTGCTTGGTGAATGAAGTGATGCTATAAAACAGCTGCAACATGGCCCCGACATCCTTGCATTGCCCCTCATTTATGAATGTTCAAATGGCACATTTTGTGTGCTTAAGAACTTTCAATGAGTTTCTTGCTCCAGTCATTATAGGGCAAGTCAGCAAGGACTTCTGTCAACCACAGCTATTGCCATTTATAGCAATAAGGCTTGAATACGAATGAGGTTTCAAGGAGACCTAGATGACTAGTGAAACAATAGCATTAGTAAAGGTATTTATATACCGTTTTTTTCCTAGGATGCAACTACCATGTGCAATTGTAAGGTTTTCCTCTTAAGAAATTGCCATGACCTGAGTTTGGCTGGCACTAGCTTTTTCACCAAACGTGGAAATTTCTGAGATGTCACACCAAATCTTTTAGGGCCAGGATATGAACAATCCATACCAATAACTTTCCTCCTTGTGACAATGTTCCCCAAAGTAGTATCTATGAGATTTCTTATGGGGTTCTTTATCACAGGCAGCAATCAAGAAAAAGAAGTGAAAACTGCTAGGACAGAATTCTTGTGAAATTTGAAATTGCTGTGGTACACATGAATGTATGCAAAAAGAGGTACTTTAGGTCCCTGAGTCATTCTGTTGCAGGAAAACAAGAAAGACTTGTAACACTCAGAAGAATAATACAGTCAGCCCCCCACATTTGTGGCTTTGACTTTTGCAGATTTGATTATTTGCAGCTATTTGTTATGTATGTATTGTTTGTTTTGTATTGTTACTATAAAACAAATAAAAACACTTAATTATATATATTAAAAAGTTGCCATTTTCTTTGCTTTGCCTTTTCATCTTTTCTGGTATGTGTGTGTTTTCTTAGCCCCACCTGTGCTTGGACACCTCCCCAATATATCACACAACCACCATTACCGTCTCCTCCATCCAGCCTTTAAGGTGAGCATGAACAGTTATGCCTTCCAAAGTTTTGTAAGTTCTTTGGTATTGTTTTCCTTTGCTTCAGCCTTTATATCTTTTGTTTTACTCTCTGCTTATCCATGGGTCATATCAAAATCCATATCAAAATCCTTAATTTTGGCCCCAAAACCTTCCCTCAACTTATACATGAGGTCCACTTATAGTTGAGTATATACAGTAATTAAATCTTTCTATAAATCCTCTGAGATCTCGTCAAGACCTTCCTTTGTTGTCTCTACTCTGTGAAGATAGGTAGGGGTAAACTGTCTTCTGCATCTGAATGGGCAGGATCCTCTGCTAGAGCTAGTACTGCACTCTGGTCTGTCTCTGAGACGTGTGGCTCAGGAACCACCTCCTCCTGATCTGGTCCAGCAGGAGATCCCAGCAGGCCCACTGCTTCGGTCAGAAGAATCCAGGTCCATGTTCTGGAAGCAGGGCATGACACTATAGTCCTCTTGTACAGTATCTGACAACAGGCTTTAGATGAGACAAAATGGAGATATAAAAGCATACCTTCTAAAGTGTGAAATCACCTTCTAAATTTACTACTAGTGTAAATTTGCACTTACTTTGTTCTTGCACATGAAAAAAAACAAAAAATTCAGGTCTTTTTTTTTAGTGAAAATTTCATTTCTGCAAAAAATACTATATTTTGTGCAGAATACATTTCATGTACAAGAACACTGTTTTTACATGAAGACAAGAAATCTTTGTGCAAACCCCTTTTTTTCCACAAAATACTCTGGGTTTTGTACAAAACAAAAATTTGGCAGAAAGTCTCCAATGCAAAAAAAAACCCACTAAAATTTGCGCATATGATTTTTGATAACAGACTGAGATGTACTGATGTATTCTTGTTAAGGATAAGAAAATATACAAGCATTCTTTACATCTATAGCCTGAACCCAGTACAGCATGCCACATCCCGACAATTGTTTGAACACATGCCCTCTTCCCCTTTGAATGTTCTGCATTTGTGTTTTATTGGTGGTGTGAAGAAAAACACACATTGCCATCTGAAATGCATATGATATAAATGTGACGTGGAAAATCTGTTTCAAAATTATATAGATCTCTAGACAAAATGCTAAAATGTCTACCACACAAACTTATAAAGTGACCTTTTTTTTTTTTTACTTTGTCTCATTAAATAAAGAAGTGTGGGTTAAAATGACATTTACCATATGGTTTGAAGTTGAAAACACTGCAGGGAAAAAATTATGAAGCTCATTGAAGTTTGATGAGCTTAAACCTCCAAAGAGGTTCAGCCATATTGTATGCAACTGAGTATTTCTCAGCATCACAAAGGAGGTGGGGGAAATGATCCCTGATTTGTTTAAGGGCAACCCACAGAGAGAAGTAGAAAACCAGACATACCAACAGCAGCCTGGACTATTCACTAGGAAATACAAAACAGAGGATGCACAGGATATAACTACACAGGGGATATAACCCTACATCTACCATGTTGAACTTTGGTGCAAGTGGTGCACTCTTATCAGTTTTGGCAGAATTTATTCTAGTCATGCTATCACTCCTGCATAATGTCTATAGTGTCAGAAGTGGCTACATTGGACACCTAGGGAACAGCAAGCAACTCTGGATCAGGATAATGGGTTCTAGTACTGGAACCAGGCATGTAATGTACCTTGCTTCCTACAGTTCTAGCACAAGATGTGATGCTAGCTAGCAGGTTCCTGGGAGAGGTAGTCAAAAAAGTAACCTTTCTCAGCTCTGTTATTTAACATTAAACACCTATTTAGTTTTGCTTCACCAACAGGTTCTTAATGCTAGGGCTTTCCCATCCAATCAGAGGGAATTGCAACGTCTAAACTTCCAGTCCACAGAGATTTATTTTTTCTCTATACAGTATTGAAAAATGACGAGAACAGCCTTTTCTGGAAATGGAGACCATAAGACTTCACATACTCATTAATATTGGTTAAAAAAATGATAATTTCTGAATAATCACAATTAATTTGCAGGGTTCTCTTGCTGGCACAGCTGAGGCATCTTGCCAGCTAATTCAGTTCAGCTGACTTTTATCAAATGCAAGGGGAAACAGCACAGTAGAAAAGCACACTTCCCATGGAAAAAGGCCCAAGGTGCATGCAACCTCAGTACTATCAGTTAAAAGTTTCAGATGGAAGGCATGGGAATGACTTCACCTGAGATCTTGGAGTTCAACTTAGCATTAGACCAATGATCTGTTCCAACAGAAGCTGCTTCATGTTGTAAGGAATTTCAAAGCATACAAAAATAATTTTTGAATAAAACCTTTAAGGCAGATGTGGGTAAAGCGTAGCCTGTGGACAAAATGTGTTCCCCCAGAGCCATTTTGGGGTCCCCTGAGTACCCCGGGGATTAAAAAATGTATTTTGCAAAAACCTTTTTTGGCTCTAAAATGCTCCAACAATTTCTACAAGATATGGAGGCCATTTCCACCATCTCTGGAGGCCCCGACCCCTGCAGGAGTAGAATCACAGAATTGTCTAATCACATAAACGTAGAGTTGGAAGAGATCACAAGGGCCATCCAGTCCAACCTCTTGCCATGCAGGAATACACAAAGCACTCCCAACAGATGGTTATCCAGACTCTGTTTCAGGTACCTCCAAAGGAGAATCCACCACACTCTGAGACAAAATGTCAAGCAGCTCTTAGCATCAGGGAGTTCTTCTTAATATTTAGGTGGAATCTCTTTTTCTGTAATTAGAATCATTGCTTCATCTCCTAGTCTCTCTGGAGCAACAGAAAACAAGCTTGATCCATCCCTTCAAATATTTAGACATGGCTATCACTTCACTTCTTAACCTTCTCTTCCCGAATATACATATCCAACTCCCTAAACCTCTCCTTGAAGGGCACGTTTCCAGACCTTTCACCATTCAGGACACCCTCTTCTGGACATGCTGCACCTTGTTATCATCCTTCTTGAACTGTGCTGCCCAGAACTGGACACAATATTCCAGGTAAGGTCTGACCAAAGCAGAATAGAGTGGTACTATTACTTCCCTCCATCTAGATGCTATACGTCTACTGATGCCACCTAGAACTGAACTACCTTAGCTGCTGCATCATACTGCCGACACATGTTCTGCCTGCAGTCCACTAAGACTCCTAAATCTCTTTTGCATGTACTGTCATCGAGCCAGGCATGACCCATCTTGTGTATGAGCATTTCATTTTTACTATTCAAGTGTAGTACCCTACATTTCTCTCTCTTGAAATCCATCTTGTTAGATTTGGCTCAGTTTTCCAATCATTAAGGTCATTTTGAATTCTGATTTTTTTCCATTACCTGGAAAGGAAGTTTACAAATTAAACTAAATTAGGAGTTCTTTGAGCCAAAAGATAAGGTAATAAATAAACCCAAAGTGAAACATGTATAACTTGTTTTTAGTATTACAATTTGTAAGTGTAAGTGAAAGGAAGAAAAAAATGATTGTAGTAGAAGCAGAGTGAAAACCATCTGAAACAAAAAAATTTTATAATAACTGTTAATTGCAGGAGACTGAGAAATCACTGTAATCCTTCCATCCAAATCCCAGGAAAATGGATCCCTCCACCATCTTTCACAGCTTGCCTATAGCTTTTAAATACCAACTGTTGAAAAACTGTAATAATTCCCTGAAAAAGTTGTCAGAGGAGACAGTCACAAGCATTATCTGTTCTGAGTGTGAGAACAGCCTTTTGTTCCTGGCAAAGGAGACTTTTCTTCCTCCTGACATTTTGCAATAGAGAAAAGCTTTAAGAGCTGTTCTCTACGAAAGCCTTCATTTTATCTTCTTTCAGCATCCACTGGATCCATTCAATGACAGTTTTAGTCACAGCCAGATGCGTTTGCTTCAAAATTCACTTTAATCGAGCCAGCACAAACTCACTGAACAGTTCTCCAAGTCCTGCAACCTTGAATTCATTTTGTAGCTCATCCAGAGTTGAATACTCTTTGACTTCAAATTCTTGAAACCTATGTTATACAAGAGAGACTTCATGAATATGCTGCGCCTGTTGCATTGCAGAATGTAATTATCAATTCAAAGAAGCTGAAACAGTACTAAATTATACCTCCTGTGTTCTGTCTGTGCTTTTGTTTCAGAGAGCACACTAATCATTTTCTCTTTACACTTCTTTCCACTTGAATCCATGTCCACCTTGCTAGTTTTCTGAAGGATGAGATATTCCTAAATCATAAAGCACACATAATATCAGAACATTATACATCATCTCTAATAACCTGTTCATTAAAATATCCCTGGAAGATGTTAAATAAAGGAGTAGAAATTCATCCTAAACATTTATGCCTTTGTTACAAACAGTAGGTCAAGGCTCAGCAATTACGTTAAAGGTATTAGCACACCAATACCTCCAATGTTTGATATGGGGGCTTCATGTTTTAATATCTAGAGTCAGGCATGGTTTAGGAGGTCGCTATAACCTTTGAAACACTGGGAAATATCTCATGGGAAAGGAACATTGACCAGAAGGCATGTGGAGAACCTAGGTAGCATCTAAAGAAAGGTTACATGGGTGTGCTGATCACTCCATACTCCTCCAGGCTTTCCTCATATTCTCGCACATTAAAGGCAAAGGAGAGTAAGCCAACACTTCTTACCTACCCCCTGCCATGTTCGCAGTCAACATCTCTATATATTTATTTTGTCCTAAATCTGATCAATATTTTTGTTAATCCAAAGTAAAGCCATCAGTTATTCTGGAATCCCATTGTTGATTCCCCTAAGAAGCAAAATATCACCAAATACCCCTCAAGGCTACAAATCAGATGTAAATATCAATCCCAAACCTAGCCTGCTCACACACAGTGTGCACAGAGAGCCTCTTCCATTCACTGTGTTGCCCTCAGATGCTGCCTGAGCACACCCCATTTTTTGTTATCTCCTTTTCAGGACAAGTAAGCATTCCCTCCTCTACAATCCTAAATGTCCACTGTCCAATTTCCATACTTGTTTTGGCTAGCTTAGAATGGTATGTCTGTTTGAATCACTATTGTGTGTTTGGCTGCACTGTTGCTTATTTCCCAAAATTAAAAAAAACACCACTTATTTTATTCATCAAACCTGGAGTCCTTTCACAGTTAGTACTGCTATAAACACGTGAAAATTATTCTCAGGTCACCCAGCCTGTGGCAAGCCTCCTTGAACTAAGCAATTCCCCCAACATTTAAGGAGTCGCTGACAGTTGGTGGGAACCCACCACTCCCCCTTAGCCTTTTGGATATCAAAGGGAGATGACATTTATTTAGGAAATACTACACTTTTGTGTATACCAGTATTTTACTTGTCTTCCCAGGTAAGTCAGGATGGTTGGGCATACTATGGCCCGACCAGGGCTCTCTGGACCCTTTTCTCACTTCCCATTGAATCCTTCAACTGGCAAACTGCATGCCCAGAAGTTTCTAAATATAATCTTTCACCCCACAACCTTCTTAGGGAAAAATCTTTGGTTAACTGGACACTTCTTGAGTCTTTTTTTAAAAAGACAGATAGACAATATTGAGAAGTCAATTTACACACACACACACACAGCTTCTACAGATACAATTTGCCATTTGGAAGACTAAATATGGAAAAGGGGGCATCCAGATGGGCTTGCAAAGGTCCAGAGAGGGAGAGTAAAATGGCCTCTGGACCTTCAGATATTGCCTATACGTGAGAGGAACACTCAGGTATATGTGTCCGTGAATTCTTTGCATGTTTGTGAGGGAAACAGTGGTGTGTATCTATAGCTGTGTTTGTGAAATAAAATGTGGAGCTACATCTAGCTTTCTATATGCTGTCTATCAAAACAACCCATATATTAATGACCTAACCTATAAACCATCTTAAAAATGAAGGGCTGAACTCAATGTTAATAATTCCATTCCAGTTCACACAATTTCCACAGTGTTAAATAAGAGTAGCTACAAACAGATTTGCACATCCAGTTTCTGGACTATGATGCACATAGCATACCACATGGGATTTATCAACAGTCTCTCTTTTTGCTTCTGAAATATATATCCCTCTTCTTTTTTCTCTTAAGGCATGATCTACAAAGGTGTGGGTCTGGCTACTCCGATTACCTGAAAGCCCCTCACACACTCCATACCACAATCCAAGTTCGTTATCTCTAGCACAGTGTGCAAAGCTTATTCTTAAATTATTTATTGTATGGTTGGTTCAGTGGCATGACTCATGTTAGTGTCAAGCAATGAAGCACGGCGGTGGCAGCAGCCAACTGCCCTGTCCATCTCTCCTTCCACCTGCCCCGTCTGCCCACCCAGCCTGACCCAGAAAGACATGGTTAGCTGGCTAGGCAAGGCAGCTGACTGCCCTGCCACCCTTCCCGCCATTGCCTCCACCACTCACCCACCTGCCTGGTCAGCCTTGGAAAAACCCAGTGGCAGGGTAGGCAGGCAAACTAGCCAGACAGCCATGGCCTCCCTTCCGGGTGAGATAACTCTTTGCAGTGTGGGCATCCTCCTCCTTTTTGTAGAGGCACCTAGTAGGGACGGTGAGAAAGGTTGAGATGGAAGATGAGCAACCATGTCACCTGGTATTCATCCCCCCATCTGGGATTTCACCTGGTGTGGGTCTATATTCCCTGCACCCCTAATGACACCCTTGTTTTAGTTACAAGATTTGGTCTTTTTTAAGCCAAAATAACAACCACAATGTAACACACATCTAACTCAACCTTAGTCCCCACAGATTAGATACTTTAATGGTGAAAGGCCCAGGATTCCTCCAAGAGGCACCCAAGGACATATGAAGGGCCTAAGAAGTTCAGAGCACCTAAAATAAAATAAACCTCTTCAATGGTTCAGGAACAATAGCTGCCACCGATTGTTGCTCTGAGTAGGAAACAGAAGTACCAAGGTGATGGCTGCAAAAACAGTTTGACAATTAGCTATATATCTCCAAGGCTTAGGAAAAAGTGAAATTAAAATTAAAAAGGTCTCAAAATATCCCAAAAGCCTTTATTTCATTATTAAAAAACATCCTTTTTTGAAAAAAGAAATCCAAGAAAAAATTGCAGCTTTAAGACATTAATGGCACAATGTTATGCAGGTCTACTCAGGTGCAAGCCCCACTGGAGTTTATCCCAAGTAAGTACATCAGGAATAGGCTGTGAAATATGGCCTAACCCATAGTGTGCAAACATTGTCAGGCTGCAGTGGTGTCCCCTGAGCCCATGAGGATACACCCCTCTCCCACATTTCCTGTTGTGATGGCAGCAGGGGTAAGAAAACATTTTTCTTTAAAACAAGGCATGTGTTTCCTGTATGCTTTGTCTACAAGTGAAATTGTCATTCTACTTGTAAACAAAGTGCACAAGGAAGAGATTGGCAAGCTACTTTGTAACTCATGAAGTATTTCAGCAGATTCACCTTTTTGAAGATCATTAGGACAATTAATTCCTGACCCTTTACCTCATGGCATTTAACATTTTAAGATAGCTGACAAATTTTCCTTACAATCAGCAGTGTAGCAGGACATTTGCCGAGAAGGATCTATCAAAACAGGATATAACTGAAAAGTCCTACATTTGGTTTAATTGGTTCATCATTTCACATCGTGCTTTTGTAACATATTGATTACTCCCTGCAGTGTTTGTATGTAACTTGATATTGTATTTATCCATTATTTATATTTATTTATATGTTTTGTGGCCTTGGTATTTGGTTCACCATTATCTTTCTATAATTATGTTTTTGTAATTATATTGATTTATGCTTTTGCAATCATTTGCTTTTTTAGCCTTTTACTTTGGTTTGGTTTGGTTTGCCCAAGGAAATGTCCCATGTTTTAAAGACCTATTTTTTCCCAACAACATAGTAGCAAATGTGGCATTAGTGGAAGCAGGGATTCAGAGATGGCAGCAGCAGAAATTGACCATCTCTGGAGCTGGGCCAATAAGTAATTGGAGCTGGGCCAGAGAAAAGTAGATTCAAATCATTTAGTTTACAGGGCTTTGTTCAGGCTTTTTATCTCACAGGTTCGATTGTATTTCTCCCTACAAAATTCCTAATTACATGCAAAATTGCAGTTTCTTCATCCCAATATAAACAATATAATTTGTGTTTGAGAACAGGTTCCTTTTGTGGACTTGTTGTACTCACTGTGGAGGAATCTGTTGCAGGAGGACAAAATACCAAATTCAACACAAATTCACCCATAATGCTGTGCAGCCCATCAGATGTTGTTGGACTGCAATGTCATCAGCCCTCTTTCACTGACTTTACTGGCTAGGGATGATGGTAACTGCAGTTCAACATCTGGAAGATGACACATTCCCAACCACTGCCTATAAAGGATATGGTGGCCTATACAGAATGGGCCACTAGTCACCAACCAATACACTAGTATCTCAGCTTTCCATGGTTCTCATCGGAATACACATATCTTGTTACACCACACAGTTCTTAAGATAACCTTTCCCTCTATCCCCATAATTAGAACAGACAACTGAAGCACTGATTTCCCGTGAACCTCCCATCTGAAAAGCAGTTATCCCCACACACCAAGGATTCTAAGATGAATTTTTTTGTACAATGGACCCTCAGTATCTGCTGGAGATTGGTTCCAGCACCCCTGTGGATACCAAAATCCGTGGATACTCAAGTCCCATTAAATACAATGGATGGTGTCCCTTGTATAAAGTGGCATAATCAAGACTTGCTTTTTGGAATGTATATATTTTAAACTATTTTCAAACTGTGGATGTTTGAATCTGGTAATAAAAAATCTGTGGACTTGAATATGCACTGAATTTGGTATCCATGAGGGTGCTGGAACCAAACTCCAGCAGATACTAAGGGCCCACTGTACAAAAAAATAAAATTTTAATGATGGCCAGTTTCCAATATGGTTCTCCAATTACCAATCCACTCACCCAACCCATAGAGAACATTTTTAAAGTCAGTTCTCTGTGTTAACAAAACTGGTAACAAAAAGTGACATCAAAGTTTTCACCTTAATATTTCTTCTGTCTCCCTGAAGAAGAATCAGGATCATCTTTCCCATGAACATCAGTCTTCCCCTCAGATTTAGATCTGTGCACCATTTTTCCACTGTTTTGACATATTTTCGCTTAGCTCTCATATGATCTAAATGCAGAAGGACGGTCCAGACACCATCATCCTCGGTGGTGCATGTTGATAGAGTACTCTTCTGGCAGCAGACTGAAGTTTCAGCTTGCTCAACAACATGCTTAAGATTCTGCTGTATCCAGAGAATCAGCTCATGTACCATGGGTTGTGAAAAATGTCTCTTTGCTTCTTCAAGTAATCTCTCCCTCACAACCATACACTGTGTCCTTGTAAGCTGCTCAGAGGTAACAGAGATATTCGGCAAGCTTGACGGGTAACTGATTGGTAAATGAAACAGCAGCTTTAGCAATACATCCGTGCCCAAAGGTCCTTTCACACTGGTCTGAATCCGAAATGAGATTCCCTCCGTCTCTGAAAAACATCCAAAAGAAATAAAATTAACTGAACATCCACTGAAATATTCACAACAACTAAGGTAAGTTTTGTCTGCTCTAAACTAAATCCTGAATGTTATCAATGTTTCATAGACTAAGGGCTGGTGATGTGGAATTATTTTTGCACTTAGAAATGATATCTGCATACAGTATATAATGCAGGCATCGGGTGCAAAAGACACTGTAGTGGCTAAGATGACGATCCTGTCCCTACCTAGATGGATCGAAACTTCCTTGCATTTTTATTTTTTAAAAAAATAAGTACTCTTCACAGCTGAAATTTTTAAAAAAGGATTTTGAGCTGGGCAAGAAATTCTTCAAGTAAATAAAATCAGGAATAAGGCCCAGACTATGCATTGTATGGCAAGCAAACAATATCCAACATGAAACCTCCTTGTTTAGCTCTAGCTAAAAGCAACAACAGAGGAGGAGAATGTGAAGCTTACTATGATTTCCATATTCTGTCTTTCATGTTTTTATGACTTTTAAACCTATAACAACTCCTGGTTTAGAAGGCTTGAACACTCAATTAGACAAATTCATGGGGTCTATCTATGGTTAGAGCCGTGTCATAGAAATGAAAATTTCATGTTCAGGGGAGGAAACCTGAATACCATTTCGCAAGGGACAAAAACACTACTGGAGGAGGCTGCTGCCCTCATGCTTTCCTGCCTGTAGACTTTCCTAATCTTTCTCACTACCTTTAGGAAACAGAAAACTGAACTAGTTGGACACATGGTTGGATCTACCAGGGTTCTTCTTATCTTCTTAGGGTACACACTGACCACTCTAAAAGAAGTAAAATTCCATAAAAATTCCTAAGGGCCTCCCTCCTCTTCCGTGGCCATGAGGATGGGCTAATGGGGTTTTTAGCTGTTCTACTTTTATTTTTATTGTATAACTGTATGGTGTGGCCTTGTTTTTAACCTATTGAATGTATATGTACAATGTATGTATAATGTATGTAAACCGCCCTGATCTAAGGAAGGCGCGGTATATAAATAAAACTTTTATTTATTTATTTATTTTATTATTATATAAGTGCAGAATAAGGCTGCATCTACACTGCAGAATTAATGAAGTTTGGCACCACTTTAACTGCCATGGCTCAATACTATGGAATTCTGGAGTTGGTGGCTTTGTGAGATATTTAACCTTCTATGTTAGAGCGCTCTGGTGCCACAACAAACTATATATACCAGGATGGAGCCATGACAGTTAAAATAGTGTCAAACTGCATTTATTCTGCAGTGTGGCAGAAGGCTAAGAAAGATGAGACAGAAATCCCAACTCGAAGACTATTTCACTGAAACTGAACAGCTCTTCATTATTAGTTTTTTTTGTAAGTTGCTTGAACAGATTTTCTCCAGACAGAACCACACATTATCAAGCATTATAACAAAGGTGATTTACACACAGGATTATAATTTTATTTCTACCATGACTTGTTTATTTATTTGTTTGTTTATTTACCAGCACCGTTCTTGTCATCATGAATAAAGTTGTTCATATGTGTAAGATACTGAACAACTGAAACTGTAAGCCAGAGATCTTAGCAGAGCCATAAATTCACTAGATTGGCAACTCCATCTGGAATATAAACATATTGGTCCTATTTTACAGGTTCATTGGGGAGAAAATGCTGTAAAAATGTACATGAAATGCTTTGAACATTTGGAATGTGCCATATAAATGCTTTACTTTCCTTAGTACCATCAGCTTTATCATAAAATCAAACGCAATGAGAGAAAGAGTCTCTTGGTACACCATCCGTATCGGACTGGTTTCAGAAGGCAATGATATGGCTGAGGTAAAACAATAATAATAGTCCTTTCACTGTATTAAAAGAGGACAAGGATCTCATCTGCTTCTACTAAAATGGGGAGGGATAGGGGTGTAAGATAAAAGGTGCTCTTTTTCTGATCTTCCCTGCCTCTTCTCTTTGATGTGTTCCAACCACTTCACCCCAATTCTTCAAAAAAAGTTGCTAAAATGTCAACTTGATTCATTCTACAAGGTAGGAAGAGACAGATCTGAAAGGCGCAGTGGAGCAGTCCTAAGTTTCAGATGAATCCTTTTGAAGTGGCTTGTCTCTTCCTTACCTCCTAAGTTTTCCCCTCCCTTCCATGATACGGCAATGGAATGATGTTTGATTTCCCTTCCTCTCCCCGCCCGATTGATCTGGCTTTGCAACCTTCTGTGCCCTCTGCAAAACAAAAGGCAAAATCTCTTCAATGAGTGGGGCAAGACGAAATGGTTCAGGGACTGGGTACTATTAACAAGCAGAAAGGCAAGGTTTTGTTTTCCACAAAGAACCCTCCAGCAACAATGCTTTTACAAGACACATGGGTTTGCAAATGTATAACTGAAGAGATAGCCCCAGGGCCTCTAAGCATTGTTGTCTGATAAGTCTAAAATTCAATCAGTCATAAAAGATTTAGTTGACCAACTAAATATAATGAAATAGTTTAAGATATTTTATTTGAATCCCACTCTCACCTGCCATCCTTTCAATCACACAGGTTTGCACATATATAACGGAAGAAATAGCCCATGGGGTCTTGAAGAGTCTCCTTCCTTAGAGGTCTTTAAACAGAGGCTGGATGGCCATCTGTCGGGGATGCTTTGATTTAGATTTCCTGCATGGCAGGGGGTTGGACTGGATGGCCCTTGTGGTCTCTTCCAACTCTATGATTCTATGATTCTATGAAGCATTGTTGCCTGAGGAGACTAAAATCTGATCAGTCATAAAAGATTTGGTTAACCAACTAAATATTGGGGCCATTCAGATTACATTTTACACGATCAGGACCCGAATTAGCCACATGAAGTTCATATTCGCCCCAAAACTTTCACTAGCGATTCAGAGGCTTTCACACCCATTTTGTGGCAAATGCCCCTTGGTGTAGGTCATTTAGAATTGGGGTAAAAGCCGTCTCTTTTGAAAAAGCCTGGGTTCGGCGAATATGAACTTGGCCCCGATCATGATCGGGGCAAGTTCAAGGGAGGGATTTAGGTCAGAGGGAGAACAGTGGGCAGAGCATTCCCTCCCCTTCATCGGAGGAGGAGGAGGAGGCAGGAGCCGGGGAAGAGAATGGGGCCATGGAGGGTAGCATCGGAAGGAGGAGGAGAAAGGAAGGATGCAAAAAAGGAAAATCGGGGTGACAGCCGGGGGGAAGAAGGGGGCCATGTAGGACAATCTGTAACGGAGCAGGAGGAGGAGAAGGAAGGAGCAGGACGTAGGGTCAATTCAGGGCAGGTCAGAGGGAGGGCACAGGACTGAGCAAGCCTCCCTCTCGCACCAGGCATCTATCTCTCTTTTTTTATTTTTTTAAAATTATTTTTGACAAACTATGCGCATGTTTTTTGCAATAAGGAAATGCTGCAAAGAGCACTTTGCAGGAGGCCTTTTTCTTTTGCAAATGCTACAATGCGAATGTTACAACGTTTCTCTTTCCAATTTGGCAAATTGATACAGAATGCTTTTGGTACTGTCTCTAAGGAATTCAGGGGTAGCCTAGAAAGCAAAGAATGCATGCCTTCCTTTTCTGGCATCCCAAGGTGAGGAATTTATTATTATTATTATTATTATTATTATTATTATTATTATTATTATTATTATTATTACATGTGTATGAGGCATTCTGGGGTGTCAAGAAGGGAGGATACAGGATGCAGAGATGGCATTAGCTTGCATTTTGGGGTTGAAAACAGGGCCAAGGGAAGATCATAACCTGCAGTGACCCAAATACCCACAACACACACACACAGGAGGTTTTTAAATTTGACAAAATATGTGCATGCTGACGCCTGGTTTTTTAAAAAAAGGAGGAGGGAAGCACACTTCCGATTGCCCAATGAGTGCAGAAAATGTCACCTATGACGAGCACGGAACAAATTTGATTGACAGCAAGGCACCCTCACTTTTGACCTGATTTCTCCGAGAGGGCATTCAGGGTTAAAATACCCTGATTGATAGTCAGCAATTGCTTCCGGAGTGATTCGGGGGGGGTGGGGGGTGGAAACTGAATCTTCCCAGTTCCTTCCAGCGCAAAAAGGTCAGTCTGAATGGGCCCCTTGTGAAATACTTTAAGATAATTAATCTGAATCCCATCCCCATCTCCAATCCTTTCAATATAATTGGACTTGGATAGTTTTAAATTTACAAAAACAAGGGTCAAAATCCAGTTGCTAGTCACAATAAGGACAGACTCATTCAGTCAATGGGCTTTTCATAAATGCTGACTTACCGTTAAGCAGTAAATTCGATGGTCTATTCTAGTTTGTACTAGCAATTAGATGCAGGCCAAAACTACACTGATACTGTACTGTGCATGTATTTTGTAAGACTATAATTTAAATAAATATATGGCATAAACTTTCAGTCACCTTTAAGTCCTATAATACTCAGCTGGAGGGTAGGGAGGTTGCCACAGACATCATCCATAACAAACAAGATCCACTGGTTCCTTCCCCCAGAAATAGTGGTCTCTACTTCTTTCTTTCCCTGTATACTCTATAAACCTATTTTGAAAGGCTGAGGACTCTCAGGAGCACATTTCCTGACCCCACAGAAGCCTTCAGCAGTTGGAGGAATGTAACGGAAGTCCCAAAACTGCTACGCTGGATACTGAAGTATGTTCAGCCCTAATTAGCCACAGATTTTTTATGCATGGATTCAACCATCCACAGCTTGAAAATATTTTTTTAAAAAAATATAAATTTCAATAAGCAAACCTTGACTTTGCCATTTTATATAAGGGACATAATTTTACTGTGCCATTGTATTTAATGGGACTTGAGCATCCATGGATTTTGGTATCCACAGGGGATCCTGGAACCAAACCCCAGCGGATACAAAGGGCCCACTGTATGCAATTGGATCTTGGCAACCCAGGGCAGATCCATGGAAATCAACTAAGTGAGCTGTGATTCCTTGTAAGCCTGTATAAAATTGGACTCAAGCCTATGCTTAACAGTTCTTTGAGCTTTTTAACCCACAGTGCAAATGTAATATAGTACCCCACCATTGTGTCTTATCTTTTTTCCATGTACATGTCAAAGTTATATTTACATTTCAGGCTGAACATGATTAACAGCCTGACAGGAGTAGAGCAGCACTGCTGGTAAAAGTAAAGCTGGTGGATTACAACAACTCTTCCTCACTTGACTACCAACAATAGCACCTTATATTTGCCCAGTTCCATCATACGAGGTGCTATCTGAAACAGAGAGCATTAAATTACCATTCTGTTGGCATTTATTGTGCTAATAACCCAGCACATTCTAACTCATTTCTCCCCACCACTCCCTGCTTATTATCGTCAGTAAATTTAGTGTCAGCACACTTCAAACTGTTTCCTATGTTTAGTATCAGCTAGAAGGGGTTCGTCTTCCCCCTTCTGCAAGCTGTCATTGTCACACGCTCATTTTGCATTTCTAAGAGTTACTTCCCGGAATCTAAGTTTTGATGAACAAATATATATTTTATGACAAGATAGCTGAGCAAACTAGAGATGAGGAAAAAAGTGGATTAACAAGTAAATTATGTCATTCAATCTGCAACACTAATCTCTGGAGCCAGAACAAGTAAAATAAAATAGGGTGTGTGTTAATTAGCTTATTTAAATTCATACACACATCATTTTGAATAAAGCAACTTTTGAATTTTGAATATGTCACTGCTGAGCTTTGGAAAATTCATATTTTTATATATCATGAGTGCAGGGAGAGATCTCCTTTCTTCTCCAAAACTCATCAATCCTCAAGAAACACCTACTCTGCCCCTGTGGCATTTAACCAGCCATTACACAGAAATGTATTTCCTAAGTATATAGCTTTTTCTTTAACTAACGATTGTTGGGAAGAGAAATCATTTCCTGTCAGGTTGCTGATAAGGAAAATTAAATTAAAGAGGCTAGCACAAAGGTCTCTTGACGGCTGAGAAGTGGAGGAGCTTTCTCACCCTCAAGGTGCATACATGAGTACATTCAGGGTTATGATGGCTGCTTTTCTAGGGACTGGTCCCAGAAAAATGGCAAGGAGTAAAAAGTGTGCTGACACTGTGTCTTGTAGCATTCCAGATACAGTATAGAAGAGCCATGTGTAGCCATCTGTAGTATGCATTCTCAGCTGGGTCTCTGAAATAGGTTAGTCAGTGCCAGGCAATGCAACTTCCAGTATTAACATTCTGCAACTATGACTTGAAGACACACATACATACTGCCTAGTGCTTTCTCCTGCATACCTTATTCCTTATTTCCTGATTAGAGTTACTCTATTTATCCCAAGTACAGTGAGCCCTCCACATTCACTGGGGTTAAAGGCAAAGGATCCCAGTGAAAGTGGAAAAACTACAATTAAAAAAAATTACTTGCGAGAACACCTCTCCAGCAATCCCTTCAGAGCAAGTCCATGGTGACCATCTGGCAGAAGCTGAGCTATGAATTATACTGGAGGACCTACAAATGCCTAGAAAAGTGCTCTCTCTCTCTAGGAATCTCTAGATCCTCCAGCACAATTCCAAAGTCAGCATCTGCCAGAATTGCGCTGGAGGACCTACAAATGCCTAGAGAAGTGTTCTCTCTAAGAATCTCTAGGTTCTCCAGTATGACAGTGACCATAGAGTCATGCTGGAGAACCTAGAGATTCCTAGAGAGAACATATTAATCAAAATCGTGAATAATCAAAGCCACAAAAGTCAAAGCCGCAAACATGGCGGGCCGACTATGCACTGTTCCTTTTCTTCACTACAGAAAAAGAGGCCCCTCTCCTCTGAAAAGCAATTAAATTTTCTCATCTTGTATTTCTCATGACAATTTCTGATCATGTCAGGGTGACCAAAAGTCATAACTGCAAAGGAGGACAAGGCATCACAAAATGTAGGATGTTCAAGGAAAATGTAAAACATGGCAAAATAAAATCTAAAAACACTCCTATAAATATAAATCCGTGCTCCTTAGTCATGCTCAAAACGGAGGACGTTTTGGAATTCCTCCTGCTCAAAAGGCTGAAATGTAGGTAGGACGTGTCCTGGAAAAGGAGGACATCTGATCACCCTGGAACACACTCTCTCTGGGCTGACAAAAGGGCACTACCCACCAGCTGGCCTCTGAAGCAACATAATTATAGTACTGTGGTTCCACATTAACTCCCATGGCAACATTCTGTGTTATCCTGTGGCTTGTAGCTTGGTCTGTAACACTAGAGATTATTGGCTGAATATACTAATTGTCTCTTCTTAAACTGCAAATCCCAATACTAGCTGCAAAGAAATTTTGCTTCCATCATCCAAGGGACCACCTGGGCATAGTAACCCTTCTTAACACTCATCTTCTGCATCCATATATCCACATACTGGTTGAGTCTCCCTTCTCCAAAATGCTTGGGATCAGAAGTGTTTTGGATTTCCGAGTTTTTCTGATTTTGGAACAGTTGCATATTGGTTGTTGTGTGCTTTCAGGTTGTTTTTGAGTTATGGCAACCCTAAGGCAAAACTACCATGAGGTTTTCTAGGGCTGAGAGAGTGTCACTCGCCCAAGATCACCCAGTGAGTTTTCACAGCTGAGCAAGGAATCAAACCCTAGTCTTCAGAGTCGTAATCCAACACTCAAACTGTTGGATCTCATATTTGCATATACACAATGAGATATCTTGGAGATGAGACCCAAGTCTAAAAATGAAATTTATTTACGTTTTGTATGCATTTTATACACATAGCCTGAAGGTAATTTTATACACAATATTTTTAATAATTTTGTGCATGAACAAAGTCTGCGTACACTGAACCATCAGAAAGCAAAGGTGTCACTCTCTCAGCCACCCATGTGGGCAATTTCAGATTTTTTAGTATTTTGGATTTTGGCATTCCGGATAAAGGAACCTCAACCTGTGTCCAAATCTGTTCTATTTGAGTTTGGTTTAAAAGAAAACAAAAAAAAGTCTGAGCTACTTTGTACTCTGTTGATCAGGATTAAAATCTAGAAATCTTTAATGCAGCCAAACAAAACTAATTTGGTGTCTAAATATATCAGCATCAGAGGTCAAACAAACTTTGCTGAGTAATAACAGTGAAGAAGTAAGTGTTCTCAGGTATTTAATCATCTGTTCCAGGAAATGAACACAAGAAAACATCTCTCACCTTGTAAATGGGCCACGGCAGACAAATCCAAGGAATATATTTTAACTGCCTGGTTGATCAGAATCTGTGATTTTTCCAGTACTAAACATGTGTGAGCACTGTGTGAAATAAACTGTTTTTTCACAAGAGTATTCATTTTTCCTTTGCTCTTCCCTGCCAAAACCTTCTCCAAAGCATTCCTCCAAACCACTGGTGCAGATTATGTAAGGGAACAGACATTACAGGGGGGAAAATAAAACTGCCCCTCTGATGGATTCTGCTCTCTTGACCCCAAAATACATAACCATAATATTTTAAAGAGAGAACCAGCATGGTGTAGTGGTTTGAGCATAGGACTTTGATTCAGGAAATTGGGGTGTGATTCCTCGCTCAGCCATGGAAACCTACTGGGCAACCTTGGGCAAGTCATACACTCTCAGCCCCAGAAAATCCCATTATAGGTTCATCTTAGGGTTGCCATAAATCAGAAACGACATGAAGGCACACAACAATAGTTTCATGCTGTTGTGCCTTTTTGCTTTTTATTCCACTGCAAACATGACACATAATTAGCAATCCCAATATTGATTTTTCTAAAAATTAAATACCGGGAGGCTCGGCCACAGGCACAACAGCATTCAAAGAAGTCAAAGGGGAAGCCACCATCCCAATAAATTACTCCTCAGCCACCATACCAATAAATAAAATTCCCCTATACAGTAACTGCAAATTGAGAGGAGAAATGATTCCTGATGATAACGTAACTTATTTTTCTCTAGTGCAATTTTTACTTAGAAATTGGCTGAGAAAGGAAGCCTTAAACCTCTCCTTCCCATGTATTTTGGTGCTGGTTATTATTTCTCTCCAATGCCATCCCACATACACACCCAATGCAATGAGTAGTTAGGCAGTACTTGCCTACTCAGAGGCAACCCCTTCTGAGTTCAATGGGACTTAAGTTCCAACCCAAGGAATCCTGGGATTTATACCTTTTACAAGCCGTCTCTGCCAAAGAGTGCTGGTGCTTCACTAAACTACAAATCCCAGGATTCTGTAGTATGGAGTCATGGCAGTTAAAGTGGTGTCAAACTGCATTATTTCTACAGTGTAGATGCACCCATACTCTCAAGTGATTATGTCTGGGATTGCAGCCAATTAATATGTTTGTGTGAACACAGCCAAACACAACATGAGGAAAGTTAAGAATTATATGAACATAAGAAGCATGCAGAAACAGACCAAAGAGCAAGGCTATTCTTTCTTCCTTTGAACCTCAAGAACGTCTCCTTGAAAAACAGAAGGCACATCTCAGATTTCCAGAGATACCTTTTAACATGTCAAGCAAATTCTGACTAGTGTCATTCATCCAGCCATCACAATTTGCTGTCTACCATCAGAGAAGGTAAAAAGGGAAAAGGGGAGGGAACGGTGACAGGAAAGTGACACCCATTAGAATCTGCTCCATGTCAAAAGCTGCCAAGAGTAAAGATGTTGGACTTGAAAAATGACAGGGGAAAGGAACCCAACTGAATCTGCCACTGACGATATAAATGCAAAGAGAATGAAATTAGTTTCTTTGGGTAACTGTTGTGCATATGTGCATAATGCAGATGCAGAGCTAGATAAATTGTCACAATATGTTCCCAACCAATGCCTTTCAAGTTGGCTGCCTTCAGGGAAGTTCACACATACATACATACACACACACACGCACACCACATTGACTTTTCCCCTGGGCAAACACTTCATGTTACTTCCCTAGGCTTGCCAGAGGATTTCTGTATCTATAAAACCCGTGGAGAAGAGGGGATTTCAACAGGTGTTGCTTTTCAAGCAACCAAATAACAACCATTAAGGGTAAAGGAGTTGTCTCCAGTTTTCACTCTGGCAACCCCATACTCTTCCAACACTGTTACATCCAAGGTGAGCAGATGTCCTAACCACAAAGGAGGACAAGGCACTGCAAAATGTAGTATATGCAAGAAACGTGCAGGACACTACCAAATAAAAACTGAAAACACTCATATAAATGCGTCTTAATGCTGCTCAAAATGGAGGACATTCTCAAATTCCTCCTGGATAGAAGGCTGAAATGGAGAGCATGTCCTAGAAAAGAAGCATGTCTGGTCACCCTGGTTACATCCTCAAGTAGTTATTCAGGAGACGTCTTGGGGTTTTCCCCCCAGAAGGTAAAAGGTTTAATACAGCTAAAACCCAGGAGGGATTTAGAACTTTGGAGGCCTCCTGTCAAAATTTTTCTAGGCACTTTCAGGATGTAAAAACATGCTCTGGAACTGATTTTAATGTTCCTGCAGAGGCATCCAGAGCCCCACCTCATCAAGCCATTTGGGCCCAGTTCCAGTGAATGGCAGAAATGTAACATTTCTGGAAGTTTTGAACCCATGGGGTAAAAACAATTTCATACCTATCGGTAAGTTGTTGATGGGGAAGACAAATTTCCAGAAAAATTGGATAAATGTGAAATTAGATTACCTTACAGACTGAAAATCACTTTGTTATTTTAGGAACATGAAATGAATGATATTACTGTATATTATATTATGTTGTATTATGTATCACTTTTGCCCAATTATACCATTTAGCTTGACACAAAATTATCATGTTTGGTATATTAAAAGTACAGTTCAGATGGTTATTACAATCTGAATTCCCTTTGTAAAAAATTCAATTACACAACTCAGAATCATAGAATCATAAAACTGGAAGGGGCTTCATGAGCCACTATATCAAAGCCTCTGCTCAATATAGGATCTCCAGCTAAAGGCATCCCAGAAGGAAGCTGTCCCAGCTTCTTTTTGAAAACATCCAGAGGAGACTCCACCACCTCTCTTGAAAATTGGTCCCATTGCCAAACTACTCTTATTGTCAAGAAGTTTCTTCAAAGTGCAAACAAAATGTATCCTCCTGTAATTTAAGACCATTAGACACAATCCCACCTTCTGCCCTTTCATCACATGATTTTTTCTCCATATCTTTTATCATCTTTGTTGCCCTTCTCTGAACCTGCCCAAACTTGTCTACATCCTTCTTAAAATGAGTTACCCAAAGCTGAGTGCAGTACACTAGATGAGGCCAGTGCAGAATATAGTAGGCCTATTTCTTCCTGCAACTTGGAAACTATGCTTCTATTAATGGAGGCTAAAACAGCATTCATCTTCTTTACTGCAGCATCACACTGCTGGCTCATATTCCACGTATGGTCAACAATGATCCCAAAGTCCTTTTCCCATGTAGTACTTGCTGAGCTATTTCCCCCCCTCCTATACCTGAGCATTTGATTTCTGTGGCCTAAATTTAGAATTTTGCATTTTCGCTACTGAATTTCATTGTATTAACTTCTGCCCAATTTTCTAGTTTATCAAGGTCTTTTTGAATTCTGTTCCTATCTTCCAATGTTTTAGCCAGACCTCCTAGTTTCGTATCACCACCAAACTTCATAAAGATTTCCTTCATCCCATCATTTAAGTCACTATTAAAATGTTGAATAGTGATAGCACTAGGACAGTATTCCACTCAAGTTTTAAGCACTGCCACTGATTATTACTCTTAGAGCAGTTTTCCAACCAATGATGGATCCATCTGATGGTGTTTTCTGGAAGGCTTTACTGATTCTCAGCATCTTTCACCATTGGCTACACTGGCTGGAGCTGTTAGAAGTTGCAGTCTAACAACATCAGAAGAACCAGAGGATTCCTTTGTTGTGTGCCTCCAAGTCACTTCCGACCCTAAGGCGACCCTATCATGAGTCTTTCTTGGCAAGATTTGTTCAAAGGGGGTTTGGCATTGCGTTCCTCTAAGGCTGAGTTAAGGCTACCTCTCTTGCACTAGGCTCCAACCAGTGGTTCTTAAGAGCTCAGCAGAAAGAAAGGATACCCCAAATTCTCTTCCAGCAGAAACAAAGATCACAGTGACAAGCCATCTGTTTTCCAGAGAAGTTTGTTGGCCATTATTGACCTTCTGAATAAGAAAATGCTGGTGTGGTTTCCTGGAAAACAACAGTGCTACACATAAGCCATGTAATGACAGAGAAGCATGCTTATAAAACATTGCCATCTGCAGATGCAAAACACTGGGTTCTGTAACATACCCAGGTACATACATTAATGTGCACTAGTGATGTTTAGCAGTCCAGCCATAAACTCTTGCCAAGGTGTTCAGAGGCCGCTGGCAGCAAAGAACACTTGCCAGCAGATGTTGACAGAGAAGCAGGGTACAAGGGCACCACCGACAAGAGCAGAGAGACCTAAGTGGGACTGTTTTGCATGTTTACATGCATCTGAGTGGAGAGGAGGAAAAACAAATAAGTAAATTTGAACACTGTTTAATTCATCCCCATCTGAGAAAACACATCTAATAGAAAACCGATATACTTGACATAAAAGAAACAAGCACGAGGAGAGAAGAGACAGACCCCAGGGTCATCCAATCCAACCCCCTGCCATGTAGGAAGACACCATCAAAGGATTCCCAACAGATGGCCATTCAGCCTCTGTTTAAAAACCTCCGAAAAAGGAGACTCCACCACTCTCTGAGGCAGTGTGCTCCACTGTCAGGAGGGGAGAAAAGGATGCATTTTCAAAACATTATAAAAGGACTAGCTACATTTTTTATTTATATATTTATATTATTTTTTTAAGCAGAACTACTCTGCTGCTGCATCTCTTTCCACCTACAAAAGCCACTATGACTTTCACCAAGTTTGGAAAGGAAAGCATATCTTCTACCACATCTGAAGGGAGAAGGCTAGCTTATGGGCATGGAGCAAGCTCCAAGAAATACTGCTCTTCCCACCTCAAATCCTAATGGCAGAGACTGTTTTGCTACTTTGGACCAGTTTAAAGTGTTTGCTCCTCAATGAATACATTGAAACAAGCTAGTGGGTCCTGAACAAGCATTACGCTTGTGTATATGATATAGTGGTTTGAGACTATAACTCTGGAGACCAGGGTTCGATTCTCTGCCTGGCCATGAAAGCCACTGAGGGACCTTGGGCAAGTCACACTCTCTCAGCCTCAGGGGAAGGCAATGGCAAACCTGCTCGGAACAAATCAGGCCAAGAAAACCCCATGATAGGGTTGCCATAAGCTGGAAACGACTTGAAAGCACACAGCAACAACATGAACATTTCCATAAAGGAATGTGAGACCAGCCAAATATATTTTTCTTTTAACATAAGCAATAGCTAATGTCTCACTGCAGGCAAGACTTTCATTGTTGAACTGCCCTGTCTTGCCTACAGAATTAAAAAAGGGAGGGGAGGATCCATACTCTGTCATCCCCCAATTTCTAACTCTTCTGTTCTTTTTCTCACCACTTCTTTCCTTCTTTTTTCCACTGAAAATCCATTAAGGAGGGAAAGATTAAATAGCAGCCCAATGTCTTTTGATTGGTAACACCAGGGGCCTTCTCTATGAAGGCCAAAATATATCACCATGCAACCATCTTTGCATAGCCTTCCGTCCCAACAAGATAGTATATATCAATACAAAAATCTGCACAATTCTGCTCAAGGTTGGTTTAAATCAAACTGATTTAAAACATGGTTTAGATCACTTCACTCAAGGACTTACATATAACAATTTAAGTCACAGTTTAATTCACCAGTGAGAAAGAGGATTTTAAAGTATTATCTTAGCATTTTATTATATTTAGTAGTCATACATGATTGTTTAATACAACCTTAATTCATATTAAGAGGTGTGGGTTTCATTTGAAGGTTAGGTACACTGATTGCTCTTAAAGAAATGGATGCGCTGCAACATTTGACTGTCCTGATACATAATCTGCACTCAGGACAAGAGGCTATCATCAGATCAGAATATGGAGAGACAGAGTGGTTTCCAATTGGAAAGGGGTTCAGGCAAGGCTGCATTTTATTACCTATTTGCTCAACTTGTATACCTTAAATATCATACTCAGAGCAGGTTTAAAAAGAAATCAAATTCATTTGAGATGTGGGAAGAGTTTTGTGGATACCATGGATGGCTAAAAAGACAAATAAATGGATCCGAGAACACAACAGGCCTGAGATATCCCTAGAAGCTAAGATGACTAAGTTGGGCTAGCATACTTTGGCTACATCATGAGGAGGCATGGCTCACTGGAAAAGATAATAATGCTTGGTAAAATAGAGGGCAAGTAGGAAAAGAGGAAGACTATATTCCAGGTGGATAGATTCAATCAAGAAGGCCACATGTCTGCAGCACCTGAGCAGAACTGCTATGGATAGAATGACTTGGAGATGTCTCATTCATAGGGTCGCCATGAATCACGGTCAACTTGAAGGCAGCCAACAGCAACAAAAACACACTAACCAATTACTGTATTCTGATTAGTTTTCAGATTAACTTTCATCAACAAAAGGGGGGGGGAGAGATCTTGCATTGATATCCAAACTTGTCCTCTCCCTTGTTCAGATCTACCCCATCTTCTCAAATTCTCTGTTCCTTAACCGTCTCTATCTTTGCACAAGATCTAGAAACGGGAGGGAAAGAGAAGGAAGAGAGAGGGCTGCATTTCATGTACATCCCCAACAGCATATGACTGATCAGGTTATCCCCCAACTCTGCAGACTGCGGTAAGGATTTTCATATAATAATAATAATAATAATAAT
>NC_056525.1:109045837-109151151 GCF_019175285.1 Sceloporus undulatus
AATAATAATAATAATAATAATAATAATAATAATAATAATAATAATAATAATAAATTTATTTATATTTTCCTGCCAGGAGGACCAAGGCGGGATTACAACCTAGTATAAATATACAATTACAAAGCTTGTCAATAAAATATAAAAACATATAACAATTAAACAGTTTAACAATTAAAAAACACATGCAGGGTGTGTCTACACTGCAGGGATAATGCTGTACAGTTATTATTCATGATATTACCTTTGACCCAGGTTCTTTTTTAAAATTGTTTTAAGAAAATTTTTGAAATTTCATTTAAATCAAAACTTTTTAAAAGCGGGGTTTTTAAAAACCATGGCAGGGTGGCTTTTATATGGAGTAGCAGTGTTATTCAGTTATTTAATTCTAATCTTAATTTAATTTTTAATTCTTTTAATTCTTGATTATTTAATTTATATTTTATTACAGTATGGTTGGGGGAGGGAGGGAATTAATGGGATGTATTTTAATTGTATGTTGCATTTTATATGTGTTTTTTTACCTGATGTTGTAAGTCGCCTCGATCCTATGGGAGAGGACGTGGACAAGCTCCCTGGCTGTGTAAGAAGGACAACCTGCCCTCTTGACCCTTGCCCATCTTGGCTGACTGTTCAGGGAGGGGATGTAATAACAACCTTTCGGGAGGGTTCATTTCCATCAGCCTTAAAACAGGCCATAGTGAAGCCTATTTTGAAGAAACCCTCTCTTGACCCCCACCAGTCTCTTTATTACCTTTTTTGGGCAAGGTGATTGAGAGGGCAGTCGCCTTCCAACTCCAAGCTGTCTTGGATGAAACTGATTATCTGGACCCATTTCAAACTGGCTTTAGAGCGGGGTTTGGGGTTGAGACTGCCATGGTCGCCTTAGTTGATGATCTCCGTCTGAGTATCGACAGGGGAAGTGTGACCCTGTTGGTGCTCTTGGACATCTCAGCGGCCTTCGATACCATCGACCATGGTATCCTTCTGGAACGCCTGAGAGAGTTAGGTATCGGGGGCACTGTGCTCCAGTGGCTCCAGTCCTACCTCTTGGGAAGGTTCCAGATGGTGAGGCTGGGGGACTGTTGCTCTCGTAGAAGACAGCTGACATCTGGCGTCCCTCAGGGCGCCATCCTGTCCTCCATGCTGTTTAATATTTACATGACGCCGCTGGGAGAGATCATCCGGAGACATGGAGCACAGTGTTATCAGTACGCTGATGACACCCAGATCTATCTCTCCATGTCTCCGACTGATTCAGTAACTAAGTATGGCACCTCTCCTCTAGACTCCTGCCTGGAGTCAGTAATGGGCTGGATGCAGGAAAACAAACTCAAGTTGAATCCAGAGAAAACGGAGGTACTTGTGATAGGTACCCCAAATCCAGACAGAGGAATTTGTCATCCAGTCCTGGACGGGGTCATACTTCGCAGTTTGGGAGTACTCCTGGATTCATCCTTACAGTTATCATCTCAGGTGGATGCGATGGCCAGAAGTGCTTGGTACCAGCTTCGGCTGATACGACAACTGTGACCCTGTCTGGACCAAAAGGACATTGAAACAGTAGTACATGCACTGGTAACCTCACGCTTGGATTTCTGCAATGCGCTCTACATGGGGCTACCTTTGTACCAGGTTCGGAAGCTTCACTTAGTTCAAAATGCTGCAGCCAGATTAGTCACTGGGATCCCAAGAGCGGACCGCATAAGCCCAGTATTAAAAGCTCTTCACTGGCTGCCCATGAGCTTCCGGGCTCAATACAAAGTGTTGGTTGTTACCTATAAAGCCCTATATGGCTTGGGCCCCAGTTACTTGAGGGAACGCCTCTAATCCGCCCCACACTCTCCGAACAACAGGCAAATATTTACTGGAACATCCTAGGGTGAGATTGTCTGTAACTCACCAATGAGCATTTACAGCTATAGCTCCAGCATATTGGAATAAACTCCCTGAAGAGATCCGTCTCAGTCCTTCCCTAGATGTCTTTAAGAAAGCATTGAAAACTCATTTGTTCTGCTTGGCATACCCTCCTGATCCTTCATAGAAAGAAAGAAAAAATTACCCTCCTATCCCTTGATCCTCCAATGCAAAGTGTATTTAAAATGTTAATTTGTGATTGTGTGATTTTAAAATGTTTTTATAGGATGTTCTTTTCTCCTGTTTGCATTTTATATTGTATTACAATGTGTGGTACATCTGTACTGGAACTTGTAAACCGCTTTGATCTTCCAGGAAAAGCGGTATAGAAATAAAGATATTATTATTATTATTATTATATAAATAAAATGTATTATTATTATTATTAGTATTATTATTATTATTTATTAGATTATGCATTTGAACTCCTGTATGTTTTCAATCTTAATTTTATACTGTGCTAACTGTGTTGTTTTTAATATTTTTTTAAAAATTGTTTTTAATTTCATTTCATTTATTCTGACAGCAAAACAGAAAGCATGAATTGTAATCTTTAATAAGGTCTTGTGAGCCGCCTTGGGTCCCGTTTTGGGGAGAAAGGCGGCATAAAAATGAAATAAATTATTATAACATTATATAACATATAATATGTATTTATATATGATATATCCGTGCCCCACAACAAACTCCAACTCCCAGAATTCCATAGCCTTGAACCAGAAAGAGAGTTAAACAATAAACCAGCCTTTCTCTGGCTACAAAGGGGGGCTTCATCATCATCACCTGAGACTGCCAGGACGTCACACTCTTCCCTTCCGCAGTAAATGGCGCTCAGGGCAGAGAGCTCTTCCAGAGCCAGCTCAGACATCATGGACGACGACCATGCAGAGGGAGCATTTGGCCACGCGAGGGCGCTCGTCTGCAACGTCCTTTAGGAGCCAGTGAGTCCCTATTTGAACTCCACCTCCCAGAATCCCACGCTATTGGCCAACATGGCCGAGGCTTCTGGGAGATAAAGTCCAAAATCTCTTAAAGGCACACAGCTTTGGTGGAACCCCTGCAATTGAAGGCTGCCACCTATTAATGAATGGTGTTTAAAGGGCGTAGCAAAACCTAAGGTGAACTGCCCCTGGGCGTCCTCCTTTTCCCGGACGCGTCCTCCATCCCTGGAGGAAGTGTCAAAATATCCCATGATGGCAAAGAGGTATGGATTTGTGCAGGCTGCCACGCCCACCTCTGCGTCCTCCTTTTCCCGGACGCGTCCTCCATTCTGGCCTACCATCCAGGAGGGGGTGTCAAGCTGTCCTCCATTTCGAGCCTGGCTAAGAAGCATCAATTGATATGTATGTCTTATTTAAACTGTTGCATGTTTTAGTTAATGTGTTTTTAACTGAAGTTGTGCATTGTTTGTTTGTTGTTGTTTGCCACCTCAATCCATGGGGAGAGGTGAGTAAGACATCATCATCATCACCATCATCATCATCATCATCATCATCATCACTATTTAAAGCATCAGATTTCCAAGCTTTCACTTTAAAATATTGATATAATCTTTAATTATTGAATGCAGCCTGTCTGCAAGAAATATTGACAGAATAGTGAATACAATCAGGCAGCAAAAAAAGGAAAGGAAAAAGGAGAGAAGCTGTCAAAAGTATGGTTACTGAGGCCTTACTCTTGTACAAAAACATAGCCCCAAACTTCCCTTATTCTTTCAAGGCAAACTTTTCCTCCCACGGCATTTTAAATAGACACCCTTTCCTTCTTCTTCTTTTAATGCTTTGTTTAATCCGTTTTATACATTCCATTTTTTTAAAAGCAAGTCAATGTAAATGTCTTTTATACTGACACTATCTAAAGACACCGAGGCCCCCATATACAAGTTCTTGCACTCTGACATTTGGAAGTCATCAAACGGGACAGCATAATGTCAGTTTGATATTTGTCACACTATGCAAATATCAGCCGCGTGTCAAAGATCTAAATCCCATCTAAACGTAATGCTTCCTCCTGTAGCCACAGACTTGTGAAAATGCTAAATATTTAAATCAGAGATTAATGTCTGTTCTTGGCCTTCATATTGTGGAGATATATATATATAATACATGTACATCTTATTTGTCCTTTTAAATTGGTGTGTGTTTTAACTTATGTGATTTTAGCTAACGTCGTGTGTTTGTTCATTGTTGTCGTTCCCCACCTTGATCCTTGCGGAGAGGCAGGTAAGAAATCATCATCATCATCATCATCATCATCATGTGCTGATGCTTGTGGTGCATAGAACACCCAGCTGACCAATCAGAAGGCAGCTGAGGACCGGCCAATAGAATGTGGGATGGGACATTTGATAATTCGGTGCTGACAGAGAAGAATGTCAGTTGGGATTTGGCAGTTAGGGTTCTGCTGAGTCCAGTGAGTGGACCCAGTTTTATGAGTTCCAGAGGGGAACTGAGGTTTAAATCCAGTGTGAGGGGCTTACAACCTGATATATAATCCAAGTTAGGGTTTTGGTTTGAGACCAAGAAGGGTCTGTTATGTCCAGTGAGGGACAGTGATAGAATCAGAGTCTGAAATTGAGAGACTCAAGAGATAACTGAACTCTGGAAGAGGGTTTCAGTTAGTTATTATCCTGCGGGATACAATAGCCGCTCGGTGGCTGAGTTAGTCAAAAGAGTTGCCCAAAGAGGGACAGGGAAGTCCTGGGGTGGTTAAAGAGTATCTGGGAAAAGAAGGATATCAGTAACGAAGAAAATATAGGGTTGGAAATGGTTCCTAAGAAATCTAAGCCACTACTTAGTCTAAGAATGAAAGAGTGCAAATGTAACTGGGGCGGGATACAGACCGCCCAAAAAGGGTGGCCTGCCGGTGGCTGGATTTCTGCTGGAGGGAAGCCTCAGCCGCCAAATTGCGAGGCTTCCCACTGACGAAAAAAGAACCTGCAAAAAGTGGGTTCTTTTTGCGTCGCACTTGCGACACCCAAGTGCGCAATTGGCACACTCATGACATCACAAGCGCGACGTGATGTGCGGGTGCTATGCGTCAATCATGTCGTAATGGAGGCGCCCATGTAGACAGGGCACTGACATTTTCCTATTTGGGTTCTCTTGTTTTATAGCTATATCTTTATAAGTAAGCCAGGAACCATTTGGTAGTTTGGAGTCTCTAAATAGCACCTCATTCAAAGAACTCATTATCCCAGAAATAACCATTTGCACAAGGTCAGCCAGTGGGTTTCCGTGGCCAAGCCAGGAATCGAACCCTGGTCTCCAGAGTTGCAGTCCAACACTCAAACCACTACTGATTATGTTAGAGGAAAACTGTGTTAGAGGAAACTATTAGCAAAAGTTTTATTTGGAATTTTTATTTGCTGCTATACAAGCAGCCAGCATATTTCTTTGAAGTGTAAACTGTATTCTGCAAAGGTCAGAGGAGATTTAAAAATGTGTAAATATAGCTTTAATCTCTTTCTCATGCTCCTGAACTTCACAACTATCTGATGGTCTACCATGGCATTTGTGGTGTTAATGCAATCACAATAGCCTCATCTTGTGGAATTAATTCATATCTACAATTTGAGAAAGGTCAGATTTAAGTCAAGCCCATCTGCATCTTCATAAAGTCTTAACTGCAGGTTTTATTTCATACCAAAAAGGTGACAGAGCTCTCATTTTCATAAAAAAATATGTTAGTTTGCAGGGTAGAGTTAAATCATTTTGATCTGAGCAAATGGCATTCAGGTGCTAACATATTCTTCAACGTCCTTAGAAGCAAAAACGCATCAGAGGCCCGAAGCAAGAAGTGTATACCTTTGGTGCCAATACAAGCAGGGTGTGTTCTGAATCAAATGCCTCTGGTTATAGAAAGAGTGAAAATAAAACGGAATCATAAGAGTTGGAAGGGATCAAAGAGGTCATCTAGTCCAACCTGATAGTCCTAACAGATGTCATCCAATCTTTGCTTAAAAGGCTCAAAGAGACTCCACTACATTTTGAGGCAGCATAGTTCACTGTTGAACAGCTCTTATAATCAGGAAGGTCTTCCTAATGTTTAGGTAGAATCTCTTTTCTGTGGTTTGAATCCATCGCTCTGTGCCCTAGTCTCTGGAGCCCCAGAAAACAAGCTTGCTCCATTTTCAATAGGACATTCCTTCAAATATTTCAACACGGCTATCATATCACCTCTTAACTTTCTCTTTTCCAGGCTAAACATACCCAGCTTCCAGACTGCTTCTCATAGAGCATGGTTTCCAGACCTTTCATAATTGTGACTGCCCTGCAGATCAAGATGAGGGGGTGGGTAACAGGTTTCTGCATGCACAGCCCATGTTGAGTCACATCTGCATTATTGGACTGCTTGCTCAGTTTCACTAATCAAATGTATATTTTCATGTGAGTATGCATCCCGACTAGGGCCACTAACTGTATTTGGCAACAGATAGATCAGATTTAATAGTCTATAGAAGGGTTTCTGAGGGGTGAAGCAGATGGTAAAAGTAAAGCAGTTTCCAGCTACTTTGATGCACACCTCAAAAGCGCCTGGAAACCACACCAAAGCCAGGCTCCAGGCAGAAAAGACTCAAGGCAATAAATATGCATCTTTGCAGCTGCATATAACACCCCAACACAAATGTGGGCTGCGGCAAAGAAAGAAAAGTGCAACAACTCGAATGGATGTAATTACAACGTACACTAACCAGACAGTACAACAGAGGGGCATTGGGTGAAGGGGGCATGTGGGTGGGTGGGGGGCTCCATGATTGTGATTTACCAATGTATGACTTGCACACCGATGCACCAATGCCCTGAACCAGCAGAGGATCACACATGCGAATGTGTGGCCAATCAAAAGGGCAGCCATGCAGTGGAATGGCATCTGGGCAGACATGAGAGGTAGTTGATTGCAGGTGATGTGTTTGTGTGATGGTGCGCCTGTGTGGCAGTGATGCAACAAAAAAATTACCCAGCGGTGCAGCTTGACGCCATGCTGTGCAGTTGGTCCGTGTTTATTCGGGTTGCCTTCAGAGGAGGCCATGCGGCAGTAGGGTTTCGACTCACTTTTGGAAAAATAGGAAAGAGCTGCTTTTTCCTGCCTATCAGCTTTGGCCCTCAGCTAGCATTCCCTGGAACACTAGGGTTCCATGAGAAGTCACTAGAGGTTCAGTGACAGATTTTTCCCAGTTGTAGATAATCCAACCAGGGGTTTCCTGAAACCGGAAAATTAGTTCAAAACCTCTTTCGGAATAAAAAAAATTGAGAAAGGCTGATCTATAGTAAAAGAAAAGATCAGTCTGAGACTATAGGCATACATATACTAAATTACTCTTCTCCGCCTTGGTGCTCTGTGGGATTGCAGTTCCCCGACACGTTTGGAGGGCACATAATGGAAGAAGATCAATTTCAGTTAACATGGAGACGTATCCTTCTCAGCTTTCAATTGTTTTTCTAAATATGGTTTATGAAGTTCAGGGTTGGGGAGCAAAAACTGGGAATCATCCAATGAAATCCACAAGAAAAACTGGCAACCCATCTCAAGATACTAAAAGATGGTCTTTTTATTAGCCAAAAAGCCCAAAAACAAAGCTGGCTATATGACCATCAAAGGAATGGAATGTGTTTATAAACTTTGTTTCTTTCTCTGTGGAAGTGTGGGTGAGGGGGTATAATAACATACAGAAATGTGGATTACTCACATAAATGTGGATTACTCTTGTTTAGATGTAGAGCCTGGTACCTCCCAAGAAGTAGTTTAAAAAAATAAATGTAAAATATGTTGTTTCAATTAGTCCCTTTTAAACAATATTGCATCATAAACAAGTCACCATGAATCACACAGATCACATAGATGCTGAAATTGTGTTAGTAATTTACAACATAGGCAAGGGTTACATCAGCATAAGTGTTTTTCAGGTGCTTTACCTCCCGGTGCAAGTTCCCCTCAGGCTGTAGAATGATACCTAGATGACACCTGGGAGCAACTGGTTTCTCCCTTACTTCCAACAGCCATTGACTGGCCACAGTGGGAGATGCAGAAGGAAAGCTCCCTCTGACTTGAATCCATCCCTTTTCGAGGTCGTTCAGACGTCGTTTTTCATAGTGAAATGATGAGAATAATCTCACTCTTGCATTCGGGGTTTGTTATTCACACTATGGAACCACATCCCTGCACATCTCTGAGAGTATGGTTGTTCACACATGCTGACACTCGAATAAACATGGACTTGGCGGTGCAAATGTACTTGAAACACATTCAAGGTATGCAGAGCTTAATCCCAGGTCTATTCACATTGGTTATTCACACTGCCAGCAATGCCCATCTTTAAAAAAAAAAAAAAAACTCGGGGTGGTAGTGGTGGAATTGATTACCCCAGGTTAAATAGGTTTTTTAGCAGCCCCAGCCCAAACTTAATCAGGTGCATTCAGGATACATGTGAACAACACAGATTCAACGCAGATTTATCCTGGATTATTTTCACTGTCTGAATAACACCTAGATCTCTATACTGGCAGGGCTTTATGGTCCAACAGTGCCAAAGAGGACCTCATATTCCAGAACAAAGTGCTCACCAGAGGAACAATCCACAATGCATTGGGTTATATCCCCACAGACCACTTCCAAGGCAGGAGTCACATGTTTTTAATCATTTCCTTTGACTCCCTTTCTCCTCGATCAGTTTTAAGAGAACGTAAGGGCAGATAGCAAAGGGCTGGAGCAGACAGGCAGAAAAAACAGCTTTCTGCCCATCTGTACTGGGCCTTATTCATTGATAACACACACATACACACACACACAAAAAAAAAACCCATTCAAAAGCATTAAAAGAAATCACACTGGAACATCAGTGTCTGCTCTTAATCAAAGCTGAATAACTAAATTGATAAAAATATTAAATCTGTGAATGGACTGTGCATGGTATGACATTTTTATTGTGTTTGTCAAATTCAGCACCCATTAAAATAGCTACAACAGTGTGTGTGGGGGGGGGGATTTCTTCACAGGCCTGTGTAATTTAAACTATAATTTGTTGCAGTTGCCTACACTGAAAAGTACAAACTGATAGTTGAGATCCATTAATAACCTCCTTTGACAAATTCTTTAATTTAACCTGCAGTCAGCCCTCAACTTTCATCAGGACTAGGAACATAGGATCCCCATGAAAGAGGGGGGGGGGAAATCTGCAAATATAGCGTGCTATTTTTTTTTAACCTGAAATACCACTTCTCTAGGAATTAAATGCCTAGAGAGAACATATTTTTGAGTCATGTATAGGGCAGTAGCAGAGGGGATGGTAAATACAGAGAACCACACATAATCAAATCCACAAATGCTTAACCCACAAATGGGGAGGGATGACTGTATATTCAGGAAAGTAGTATGAGAACTAGTCAGATGGCATCTGATTGTTTTTAATATGTTGGTCAGTTTGTGGAATACATGCATTTGTGCATAAACTGCAGTTATGTAATGGACAAATAGTCTAGGGAAAAGTGCAGGTCAGGCTCAAATACTGTATGCTGGTAGGGAAGCAGAATCTAGTGAAAGTAACAGGGGAGGTTAATTCATCTTCTCACTGCATTCCCAAAGGATTTCAAGAATACCTGCTCCAGAAGTCTGGGAAAATATCTGTACCAGGTTTTTAGGCAGTTCCTAGGGCTGTAAGAGTGAGGGAAGGGGAAGCAGGTTCCATCAAGCAGGCCCTGAAACACTAATGCCATGTTAGATTTAGGCATTAGTGTATAAATCAAAACACATGTAACCTTCTAGATTTTAATTACACTTTAGTTGTTGCTTTTATATCCTGTTTTTGCTATAAAGTATTATTTCCAAAATCATGCCTCCTTTCAGATAATTACTGCAATTCAGAACAGAACCTCTCACAGTAAAGGCATAAATTCTTGCAAGATACTCTTCACACCAGAAGAGGTGAGTGTGCCGGCTTCCCTGGTTTCGATCATCAGGAAATATTCACACCAGAACATCTGCTGACACACAGATATAGCACTGGAGGTGAGCGTGCTGGGTACGCTGGTTTTCATCCTCAACAAGCATTTACACCACAACATCTGACATGCAGATAGAGCACTAGAGGTGAAAGTTCTGCCACAAGAGGGAAGCAATATCCAGCAGTTTACAGGAGGAACTTTCGGATTACAAGGCTGTTCATGGTGTACAACTTTTACAATGTAAATATCCACACCCCTTAGTGTAGTGCTGTTGAGGGGCTGCATGATTTTCATGCTTTTAATAAAATAAAAATAAATTCTTGGAAGATACCCCTTATTTAGTAACACATTCCCAATATCTCCATTTTCTAGCAGTGATGCTTAAGTCACTAGCTTGAATGCCTTCTGTATATCCTTTATTGAACTATATGGTTTCAATAAATTTTCCAGTTTTAGTAGAACATCACCAAAATAGTCACCAAAAATGGAGCGCAAATGCACTACTTTTTCTTTGAAGACCTGTTTAAAGAAATCAGTTTGCCCCACAACGGCAAGCACAATAATAAAAGTGTTGTCACCTTAATCTAAAGTCTAAGGTCCTTGCAACACCACCTTTAAAATAAAACAATCCTAAGTATTGTTCATAATGGACAACATTATTTATGAAGTCCAGCGCCACCAAGCCACCTTCATTCTGTCCCACACAGCAGTCAAGGAATCAAAAGCAGGGCGAACATCCAAAATGGTGAACTGATAGTTCTTATCTACTTCTCCTCCATCATAATAATCAATGACGTATCGGACTTCTGTTCCACAGCGGTTAACAATCCAATCATGTCTATCAAAAGGCAGTTCATACCTGGAAAGAAGTGCATATTGTAAGGAGATTGAAACTAAAGTAAGTAGTCCAGATATATAGAATCATAACTATAAAACCAGAACTTAGAAATGTATTTTGGGGACTATCAAAACTTCTACTCTTTAGTCAGCACAGCCATCAAGTACAGTGGTACCTCGGGATACGAAATACCCAGGTTACGAAATTTCCGGGATACGAAAAAATCCCATTGGAAATAATTGTTCCGGGTTACGAATGTTTTTCGGGTTACGAAAAAAAATTTTGGTGCTTTTCGGCGCTTTTTCGCACGAAACGCGGCTTTTCCCCATTAGCGCCTATGGCAATTCGGCTTACGAAGGCTTTTCGGGTTACTAAAGCGGCCGCGGAACGAATTAATTTCGTAACCCGAGGGAGCAGTGTATACTCTTTATGCAATTCCGCACACTGTAGTCCAAAAACATTTTCAAGTTCTAAGATATCAAACATTAAAGTTAAGGTGAAGTTATATGTCTCACTTCATTCTAGTCATTGTACACTGAATACAAAGATTTTAAGTCTTAAAACCTGTTTAAAAACAGATAGAAATCTATTTTCCATAACATACCCCATCCAGGATCGCATTCTGGCTCTTGGTGAGTACTCTTTAGATTTACCTCCAAACCGAACAAGAGTTGGCCCACATGGGCACTCCCTGAAAAGTTTCAGAAACACACAATCAGCAATCTAGGCAAAACTAGTGTATTAAAAAGGACATGAAGTAGAATCCTGTGTCTGCCTACTCAAAAGATCCATTTTAGTGGAGAAAGTCATACTCAAGCATATACTGGATTGCACCCTTAACACAGACCCGGAACAGATGGGCAGGAAAAAGTGGCCTGTACCTGCTTTTTCCAAAAGCGGGTCAAACCTCCATTGCCCACTCCCAAGGCAAATCAAATAAACACTGGCTGATCACAAGGCACAGCATTTTTACCCCTGGTTAAAAAAAAGCTGTTGCCTTTTTATTGCAATACATGGACATGGTTGCACAAGCACACTATCTTCAATAACCTCCTGTGTTTGCCTAGATGCCATCCCATTGCACTCCTGCCTCTGTGATAGCCACACTTGCAATGCTTCGCCCATACAAGGAATTAGTGTGTGAGTGATACATTGGCAAACCACAATAATGGAGCCCCCCCCCACACACACACACATGCCCCCTTCACCCCATGCCTCCTGTTTGTGTATGATGAAATTACATTTGTTGGAATGGTCACTGCTGCAGCTCCAAACTCACATCAGGGTATTTACATGCAGCAGTGAAGATTAACATTTTCCGGGCTAAATCAGAATATCCCAGCTTCTCTTTGTTCCAGACCCAGAGTGTGACTTCGGTCCAGTTTTTGCTTTCAAGATGTGTGCCGTTTTAAACACCCCACCTTGAAAGTGATTGAAAATTGCTTTATTTGCCCATCTGTTTCATCCCACATTTAATCAGAATGTGTGCCTACATCACTAAGCAGCCAACAAACATATTCAGGGGCCACCATGTTGGACATATAGCAAAGTACAATAACATCCAAAATCCACATAACAGTTAATACCTTTATAAGAACAACCAAAATGCAAAAATACATTATTTTTTATTTTATCTTTCTTGTGTATGATTTTTAACACTTTTGCCTGACTTGTATCATGTATTTTGTGCATTTTGGTTGACCAAATAAACCTATTTTGTGGATTTTGTATGTTACTGTACTTTGCTATATGGCCAACACGGCTAGCCCTGAATATGTTTCCTGGATGTGAAGATACTGCATTTTAGATGCTACAGGTCAATCCTAAAGAGAGAGCCAATGGATTGTGGCTTTACTATCTGAGGTTTCTACCTCCAACAAAAGTAAAACCTTTTTTAAAGTGAGACAACATTTGGTATGTTTTACCAAAACAGCATCTAAAAATGTCCTAATGCAAAAGCATGGATGCACCTCTCAAGAGTTTCTATGTTCTCTGCCTAACAAAGGGCAGGTTCACTACCTCAAATTTACCATTAGTTCACCATCTCAAGAAGAGTAAGTTCTATGGTCAAACTAACAAAGACATTACATTCTGTGAATAATTTTAGCATGCTCATATTTTGTTATAATTAGCCACTTTAGAGAAGCCCAGGCAACTATTAAACTGTTGAGAGATGGGTGGCTAGAGGGAGTTTTCACTAAGATGTACTCCTGTTGCTGCTACAATCTTGGCAGAAACTGTCTCCCCAGAAATGTTGTGACCATTTACATTTTTTTAAAAATGGGGTAAGTTACCTGCACACACAGAATTAATATCTTGTGTGGGCTGGTCTTTAGATGCTAAAGGAACTACTTCCAAAATCCGAGGACCACTTGTAGTAGCTTCCAAGAGCTATTAGAGGACAAATTGTGGGAATTGTGTGGCCCACAATTTGTGTGCAGACCCCAAAAGCCAGGCAAATCTAAGATATCTAACTGAAAATTTGCAGCCAAGTCAATTATGTGACCAGAAATTTGTGCCCTTGTATGAGGCAAAAATTGTGCCTTGCATCCGTAACGGTCGTCCATCTCTATTCTAAAGTTGTAGAGCAGGCAAGCAACACAATTCCAAGGGTAAGGCTAACTAATGCTAGTGAAATTCTCTAGGAAAAACCCTCATCAGTTCCTCATTCCTGTTCTTCTTTCAGAACACATATAAAAATCAGAAATTACTATTATAACAAAATCCAAATTCACGTGCATAATTAGTTTATGACAAGATTTTATACCACAATGTGGAGGAACATTTTAATACCATACTTGCCGAGCATGAAGTGCTTCCCATTTTAAAATTTCTTGCCAAGCCTGCTCATTATTCTTATTATGAATTTTTATTATATTTGTCATATCTTCAGGTTTTATGTCATCATCTTTCCACCTCCATCTAAAGAAAGTAATATTGGAGATGTTAGTATCAGAGGTAAACTGTTTTTTATAGTTTCATGTTTCTGTTTTTTAATCAGAAAAGCATGCTAACGGAATCTTATAGGATAAAATGAAATTTATCATCTCCCCATCCTCCTTTCATTGCATGAAGAAATTACAGTGCACCCTTCCCATTTGCAAGGAAGGGAAGAGAAGGGAGGGGAAGGTTCTAACCCCACCACACACACACACACACACACACACACACACACATATATGGGAAAAAACCCATACATGCCCCAGCCTCATTATAATCAATGGGAGGCAATGCGTGACAGCAACAGACGCTTGAGTCCACGAATGGCTAACCCATTGATACAGCAGGCCCACTGTACAGGTAAAAACAATATTCACCAAGTAGGTACAAAATTCAAATACAAGAAGAGTATTCAGTTCTAAGCATCTATTACTTTATCACCAAAAAAACTAGCAGGCAAGCCATTGTATAGCTTTTGTTTCTTAAATCAATTATGCATTAGTCATGACTAACTTAAGCCTCACTAAATTTAGTGGTTATAGTTTAAGCATGACTAAATCTGATTTTAACATTCTGTATTGTTAAAACAGTTGTCCTTTTTTCAAAGGCACACAGTAATTACATACTAATCTCTCACTCTTGAAGATCAAAGGTATTATATTTTTATTTTAACATATTAAAAGTTATTTCCCCAAATGGCTCCCATATGGCAAATAAAGTAAAACATTTTAAAACTATGAAACCATGTACTATAAATGTAGTTATTGCAGAATCCCAGAAAACTGAAAATTTATAGCAAAATTACAACAATAAATCAAAAACAATTCAAAACCAAAGGAACAATTTATAAAATATCATTTTGAGTAAGAATAAAGCCATAGAATGGGGCCATGCAGTCATTGGGGAGATAGAATTTCACAATCTAGGGCACATGTTCCCAACCTGTGCTCCAAGGAGCCCTTAGGGCTCCACATGCACTTAACAGGTGCTCTGCAGCCACTCCAGGAAAATGATAGAAATAAAAATTGAATGAAATTAAAGAATAAGAAACAAAAATAACACTACTCCTAAACACCATTAACTTGTAAGACATAGGGTAGGCCTCTTAGGAGCTCCACCATAGAAATTGATTCTAAAAAAGGGCTCTGCAAGTTAAAAGGGTTGGGAACCCCTGATCTAGGGGATCTCAACTATAGCCAACACAGCTATAGCCAATCTAGAGAATGGTGACAGATGATGAGAGCTTTAGTCCAGCAATATCTGGATGGCCATATCAATGATCCAGATATTTTGATATCTTGTCCTGTATCACCACTAATCACAACTTCTGACAGCAGCAGAATATGACATAAGATCTCCATAATCTCAGCAGGGGTAAAGGAGTCTCAACTTTCAAAGGACAATGGTCCCTTACTTTCTTAAAAGATGCAGTCTGCAAAGTCTACATAATTCAACTATTTAGCAAAACTTGAAGACTCCTTTTGCACAACCAATCACTAGTAGGTTAGAAAACCTTTACTGTAATCGTGCCTAGATTGTTCTGCCCACACCCAGTAATTTTATTTAAAAATAAATGTTTGCAAGCTTAATCCTATTAGGACACAGCATGTATATGATTTACAGCAGAATTCTGTGCAAATTTTTCTAAGATTTAAGTATCACTATGTTCCGTGTGCTTAATTAATGCACAGATGGCCATCTGTGGGGTATGCTTTGATTGAGATTTCCTGCATGGCAGGGGGTTGGAGTGGATGGCCCTTGTGGTCTCTTCCACCTCTACCACTCTATGTGTACATCTATCATTTGATAATGTCAAGTGAAGATATTGTTCATTTGCCTCTGGAGCCAGCTCATGCCCCCAAGTCACTTGGATGCTGCCCATCTTGTAAACACCACCCCTCCAAACTGACTTGAACTCAGCTGAACCTACTGGTATGTTTCGGCCCACAGTTTTCCTATCACCTAATATATGCTTTCTCTTAATAAACTGATAATCTAGATTTTGACTGGGAGTTGGCAAGTGAAGAAAAGAGGCTAGAGTAATAGTACAGAGAAGAATACTGCAAGAGACAAGAATAACAAATGATGAACATGAATTGCATGTACTTAGGTTTTTGTGAATGAGTCCCTAATTCCAGATGAGCTAGTTAAAAGATGACAAGGAAACACTCTTTTCATGCTTTAGTACCTTCTTCACTTCTACCAGCATCACTAACTGCCCTGTAAACTGATATAAAGTGTCACTTGCAAGTCACATACCCTTTTCTAAGCATTGCATTCCAAAACATCTGTTCTGAAGGATAAACCCATTTTTGTTCAGAAAAAGCTCTAGGAATAGAAGACTCTTCTCTCACTGTAGACAACGGAAATGGTTGATCAGGGGATGGAAGCTGATTAGGAGGTGGCATCTAAGCAAAATAAGAAGAATTAGAAATTAAGGCAGTGGATAATCTGCTGGGAAAACCAATTTATCTATTTATCCAGGTACACTCCATATACAGTGTATTCAATACATCATTTAAAAGGTTTAAATCCAAAGTTTTAAATATGTTTTGTCTAGAGTGCTCCAATATCTCAGTGTATTTGTCACTTACTATTCAACTCAGATAAGGTCAAACCAGTTTGTACTTGATGGTGCCTAATGTAAGTTGCTACTACCATAGAACTATTTCCTTTATTCCCTCATAGATAATGGTCTTGGACAATCAAAGATGAGGCAGCCATACTAGTTCTACTCTACCTTTCTCTTTTAAGTGAAGTGGTTTTCCAAACTATTCTATTTCTCTGAATTCTATCAGGAATAGTTATAAAGATTCTACAAAAAATGTGAGCAAAGGGAGGTAGGATGCACAAACAAAACAAGTTAATAAACAAATAAGATTACTGTAATTTGGGGTTACAGACAGGTAGGAAAGAGGAGGGAATAAAAATATGGTGACTCAATTTAGATCATTCATATAACAAGAGAACGAGATGGAAATGGGTTATAAAGGTTCAGTTTCTAATCTTAACAGGGCCAGACCCAAGTATGTCAGACCAAAACAATAATCTCTACAAAGGTATGCATAGTTATTTTCTACTATCTGAACATTGTGTTACAGATATAAACATCTCATCCTGATTGTTAATTAGAATTTACAAACAGACCTTTTAACGTTTTAATCTTTTTATGGAGCATAAGTTATTTGTTATAGATACACTTGAGTTATCCTTTCCTGACTGGCTTTTTCAGGACATCTTCCTTCTAGGACCTTTTCACAGGTATCAGCTATTTCACAGAATCACAGAAATGAAAGAGACCACAAAGGCAATCTAGTCCAACCCCCTGCTGCACAGGAATACACAATCAAAGCACCCTTGACAGATCACCATGCAGCCTCTGTTTAAAAACTTCCGAAGAAGGAAACTCCACCAATCTCCAAGGCAGCATATTCCACTGTCTAACAGCTCTTAATGTCAGGATGTTCTTCCTAATGTTGAGGTGGAATCTTTTTTCCTGGAGTTTGAATCTATTAATCAATGCCCTAATCTCTGGAGCGGCAGAAAACAAGCTTGCTCCATCCTCAATATGACATCTCTTCAGATAAAATTTAAACATAGTTATCATGTTACCTCTTAACTTTTTTCTCCAGATTAAACATACCCAGCTGCCTAAGCCACTATTTACAAAGCATGATTTCCAGACCTTTCATCATTGTTGTTGCCCTACTCTGGACATGCCTCAGCTTGTCAATATTCCTCAGAACAGAACACAATATTCCAGATGAGTTCTGACCAAAGTAGAATGAAGTGGCACCATTACTTTCCTTGATCTAGACACGTTACTCCTATTGATGCAGTCTAGAATCACTTTGACTTTTCTATTTATTTGCAAAGAGTACTGTAGAGTGAGATTCTAGCCTACTAGAATGTTCAGTTCTCTCACTATGAGTAGCAATATTTCTTCCTCTAGCTAAAGAAGTACATGTTTTCCTGGAGTTTCCAGAGCCCAGCCATAAGGCTGGATCTCTCACCAATGTACTGAATACAAGGACTAACAGAACCATGCATGCTTTTAAGGATCTGCTTATATCCTATTCTTTTAAAAGTAGAAATGTTAATCATCCCAAACTAAGGATCTCACAATTGTGTCACAAAATACCCTCCAATTTTCAAGCAAAGATGTCCTTTGAAATCAGGCAGAATCAAAAGCTCAGCAGGCTGACATAATGAGAAACATTTAAGCACTTGTTTGTGTTAAATATAAGGACACAAGTAACCTGGTAGGAAAGGTATGAAAATCAAGGGAGTCATAATAAAAGAGTCCCTTATTTCAATGTATATTCTGGCAGAAGAAGAAAAGAAGATGCAGTATGAAAACTGGAGTTGCCATCTTGTACAGGGGTCATTAATCTTATTACTTAATGCCATGAAAATGGCATCAAAATTATGATATAGGAATGACTATGCCTCTAATGAAGATTCTATATGCAAGAATTATACATAACTGAAGAACAGTACCCCTTTAAAATGATGGGACTGGTGGTTTCATAAATAGCGGATGTAAGTATAGTAACATTTGAAAGGGCTGTCTACTTCTGAGACCAGCCAAGTACAACAATGAAATTTTCAACAGCAACATGAGAAAGGCTGTCTTTTCAATTGAAGACTCAGCACTTGTCTGCACTGCAGGCAAAGAAGCTCAGAGTGTTCTTAGTTCACCCATAACTGAAACAATATTAAACTTTTATTAAATTATTTTAACAGCAGCAACAGAAATACATAAAAATAGCCTTCAGTCTTGTAAGGTTTAAAATATCACTGTATTTGATAGTGCCACACTTAAAAAATCTTGAACGTACCATATTTCTAGGATCAATTTTCTCCTGTGTTTGAGAATTAATAGGACAATCCACATATTCATATGCTCTTTCCTGATGTGGGGGAACAGATGCATTCTGATTCTCATCAATACCAGGTTTCATGTGCATTGGACAGCCTAAAACAAAGAAAAGGAAAGGATCATTCATGCAGTAGAAATGAAATTTAAAGGCAACTAAATCAATTCTCCCCCCTCCCACATAAGCCCTTACTTCAAACTTTCCTGCAGCTGTTATTTAAAAATCTGAAAGGTGTGGGACTAGAAATGGTTTGCAAGACAACCTTCATGGAGAGCGGAGCATAGATATGTTGACACTTCTTGAGGTGGCTGTGATGAACTGACTCACAAACCAGCCAATCAGAAGCCAGAGACCCTAAGCCAATCAGGTGCTGGCTGAGGAGTTTGAAGATTCTGCTTGGCAGTTGGGGAACAATAGAGTCCAAGAGAGGACTGTGTCCCAGAGTTCCTGAGGGAACAATAATTTGGTAGAGTGGGGTTTGATTACAGACCAAGAGAAGGTCTAGTGGTCTCAAGAAGAGACAGTAGTCCAAGTGAGAGTCTTGTCCTGAGAGACTCAGGGTTAGCCAGACTCTGGAAGAGGGGTCTCGGTTGATTAATATCCTGAGGGATATCAGAGCCTGAGTGGCTGACTTTGGTTTACTACTGAGAGAGAAAGTAGTGAGATATCTGTAACTAATTTGCCAAGTACAGATACAATAACAACTGTACTTCAAAAATACTTAATATACTTCTGTTATTCAAATAAACATTTACTATTGTTTGAAATAACAGCTTGGCCTGAGTGTTCAAAACACAAACACATGCTACTGTATGTTAAAGACCGGAATAGGAGTAGATTGTGGTGTGGAGTATATCACAGTGGCTTACAGTATCTAGATCAGAGGTAGGCAACACTTAAGACCTTCCCTACTGTGCCACCAAATTACTCTGCTGCACATGATGCTTCAAAGCACACTAAACAAATGTCTGGCAGGTTGGTGAAAGGAAGTTCAGATTGGAAAATAAGTGTTTAGGAATATAACTCCCCTAATGTGCCCTGTTTCACAAAAGCATCTGAAGTAGTAGAAAGAGGGCATGCAAGGAGTTTTCCCTGTAGACCTTTATGTCCAGCAGAAACACTGAGAAGAGAGCCAGGTTAAAGTCTCTCCCTCTTCTCAGCAGTTCAGAGGAACTTCCGTGAGGTGAGGAAAACTTTTAACCTCAACCACATCCCAGTTATTTTATTCAATATCAGTAAGATGGGAATGAACTATGCTTCCTCCTTACCAATGTAATAGGGTGCATGTGGCAAGACACGAAGCCCCCAGAAGCTGCCTCCCCCTCATCTAGACCAAGCACCACTGACAAACTGAAAATAATCTAGAAGCAGCCTTCTCACTGCATTTCGGATTCTCAGCACTTTTGTGAGCTAACATTCCTCCTGCAACTCAAACTCTAATGGGATTTAGTTTCTACAAGTCTATCTATGGTACCTCTCATAGTTAAGAAATGCTGCCTCAGTTATAAAACTTGCAAGAGTAATACCAAAATAAATCCTCTGCAACAGACAGAACTCAGTAGCCCAGTTCCTATGGTATATGTATGGGAATAAAACCAACACAAGAGGAACAAAGTATGTAGAATAGGTTAATAATATTGTTTAAAATAATATTTTTAAAAGGAACTTCATTATTTGTGAAAGATTAAATAAAACTACTGGTACTTCTCAAATGCTCAGTTGTTTAACTGAATGAGCAATTACCTTCCATTTTCTTTTGGTGCATTGGACATTGTGAAGTTGTAGTATTAGGCTGTTCTGATGTATTTGCCTGGAGTGCAATAGATGGATTGGATGCAGACAAACCCATGTCAATCTCTACTTCTTGCTTAAAATTAGATTTCTGGGCAGGGCATCTGAAATTGAAAGAATAAAATTTTGGTTTCTTAGGGGGAGAAAGTACAAAAATCAGAGAGACAACTGCAAAGAAAAATAAGTAGATATTTATTAGTTTCTAATTTCATAAATAATAAAAGAAAAATTATGAAACAGAAACAAGTTGCATAATTACCGGCAGAATATGGCAAGCTGGCTGCTTTCAGATTGTGGTGATATAACCCACTGCCATTTATTTGTGTAACTGCAACTCATAAATGTTAACTGTACCTTATAATGCCACAGGCCTGCAAGTAACTATTTTGTTTGTGCTCAAAAAGGGGGGAAAAAAGAACTACCTTTTTATAACAAGTATCAAATATTAACTGAAACACAACCACAGCATCAGCACTACAGAACTTTAAAGTAAGCAGCTATAGTCTGATACAGTACTGGCACAAGATATAACTTTAGTTAATATAAACTGTAGCTGGGTGGACAGCTATATGAATTCTGGGAGCCCCACAAGTCACTTACTGAACTCTGGAGGGCTGCACATATACTCAAACCCTTATATATCCCAACCACTGGATGTATTTTTTAATTGTTTACCTCTTTGGGTGCCTCTTTGTACCATGTTTTGGTCCAGTAGCCAAAACCATGGCCAGACAATCCCCTGGAGAGCACTCACACGGGGGCATAAAATGGGCCCACACCCATGGGCACATGCCACCATTCAGGCCAATGGGCCTTGAATACAGGCGAATCTCCATTTTTGTGGCAGGGTCCAGAATGGATCCTCTGCAAAAATGGTGGGGCGACTGTAATTAAAAACAGGACGCAGACATATTGGCCTGAATTAGTCCCAAATAAAGTAGACCCACTGAATCAACTGTTGAACAGTGAATCAGCACTAGGTAATCCCCACTGATTCAATGGGTTTAATCTTCTCAGGAGTACGGAGTAATCTTCTCAGGAGGATTTGGCATTTTCAGCTACTTCCTTACATTTCAGAAAAAAATGGTTAGGGGCTTTTTCAGACCTTAAAGATGCAATGGCCATCAATACAGGAATTAATTACAAGCCAAACACAGCATTCTGAATGTGATTATGGGACACACTGACCTTATGCTTTTAAGAAGCAACTTTGCAACATATGAAGAAGCAAGTCATCTCTGCCAAAGAGTGCTGGTGCCTCCCTCACCAAACTAGAAAATCCAGGCTTCTGTAGGATGGAGCCTAGGCTGTGAAAGTGGCGTCAAGCTACATTATTGATGCACTACGGGGTGGAATTAAAATCAGACTAAGACTCTTGGACTCCCTTTCCAAGTGGTTGTGTTGGTTGGGGAATTCTGGGAGTTGTAGTCCAGACGGTAACTTCTACAGGCTGGGATAAAAATATGTTCAGGGGAATCAAAATTGTGTGCTGGGGGGACTTCACCTTTTGAACTGGTGAGTGTCATGCTTTTGTTAAACTGGGGTGCTCTCCAAGGTGACCCTGGGCAGACACTACATGAGTTCCTATTACTGTGCAATAATAGTATCAGTTGCTGTTATATTTGCCCTGGTGTGAACATAATAGTAGTTGGTACTGTTAAAAAAGGAGCAAGATAAAGAGGGCAAGCATATAGCGATGCAAGTGTTGGACTACAGCCCCGGAGACCTGGGTTCGACTCCCTGCTCAGCCCTGGCAACCCAATGGGTGACCTTGGGCGAGTCACACACTCTGAGCCACAAGGAGGGGATGACTTGAGGGTACACAGCAACAAAGCTAAATGACACATCCTTTAAACCTCAGATGTACGCAGCACGTCTCACAAAACTACAAGCCCCAGAATTCCGCAGCTGTGGCAGTTAAACGGTGTCAAACTAGATTATTTCAGCAGGGCGGATGCAGTCCCTGTCAGCTGTTATCCCGTTTGATAACATTTGAATAGGTTATCCCATACTCTTTGAAAAAGGCCGGCATGGTGTAGCAGTTTGAGTACTGGACTACGACTCTAGAGACCAGGGTTCGAATACCAGCTCAGCCATGGCAACCCACTGGGGGTGACCTTGGGCAAGTCACACTCTCTCAGCCTCAGAGGAAACCCCACGATAGGGTCGCCATAAGCCGGAAATGACTTGAAGGCACACAACAACAGTAATAAATAATAATAACAATAATTTTAAATTATTTTAAATAATAAATTACTATTATTATATTAAAATTATTATTTTAAATAATATTTTAATTTATTTTAAATTTATTTTATTTGTAGTAGATTTTAAATAAATCATTACTATTATATTAAAATTAATGTTTATTAATATTAATAACAAATATTCCTATTAAAACCATGGGAAGTCATTCCCAGCCAGAAACACTGAAGTCTCCCAATGGCCCTCGCCGTTCAAAACAGTGACCGCAGAGCTCACAAAACGGCTCCTCGCGCTCCCCTCAACTAACGACCCTCCACTCACCTCTCCGCTTCAACCTCCGCGAGCCATGCGAGGCGCGCGCCCTCTCTCGCTCTCTCTCTCTCAATTCTCGCGAGAAGACTCTACTGCAGGATGAACTCATAAAAGCGACTGTGTGACCGCCAGGGGTGAGGAGAGAGATGATTGGCGGAACTTTGGGGGCGGGACCTAGATTGAACCGGCCAATGAAAAGAGGGCATAACTATTGTGGGAGGAGAACGGCGGTTTTTCTCTTCCCCTTTGTTACCATGGTAACCACTGAGGCCAGCTTTCTTCTATCACGACCGTCTGAGAGACTACGGTCCAAAACACGCTGCAGAAACAATGTAGTTTGAGACCACTGGCTCAGTGCTAGGGAACCCTGGGAAGTGTAGTTTTGTGAGACATTTAGCCATCTCTGTCAGCGAGAGAAAGAGCTTTAATGCCACAATAAACTACGATTCCCATGATTCCCTAACACTCAGTCACTCTCAAACTGGAATATTTCCTCAGTGTATTTTGGACCCAAGGGCTGAGTCCGCACTACAGAAATAACCCAGTTTGACAGACATACCCCTTTAACTACCACGTCTCAGTGCTAGGGAATTCTGGGATTTGTAGTTTTGTGAGCCTTTTGGCCTTCTCTGTCAAAGGGTTGTGGGGACACAGCGGCCTACAAATCCCACATGGAACCCTGACTGTTATAACGGTGCCATCATGGATTATATTTCTGCAGGGAACGCCCTCTCTCTTGTGGCTTTAATAAAGAACAATAATAATGGTTGTTGTTGCCTTTTTTTCATCAAAGGGCCTCACATCAAGACATGCAATAAAATACCGGCATGCGCTGAGGCATAACACTATAAATATCAATATAAAGTATAATTAGAATATATAGCATTTAAATTGTGTGTGTATATACTATAAAAACTAGAATTAGAATATATATGTGTGTGTGTGTGTGTGTATATATATATATATATAGACAGAGAGAGAGAGAGTATATATTTACACTGCGTGTGTGTGTATAATGTAGATACACACAGTGTAAATACTATATATTCTAATTATAGTTTATATGTATTGTATGTATATACTATACATACAATGTAAATACTATCTATACATTCTCTCTCTCTCTCTCTCTCTCTATATATATATATATATATATGCACACACACATATACTATATATATAGTATATATAGTGTTTGCCCAGGGTCACCTTGGAGAGGTGCCAACCTGGAATATTTCTGCCATGTGGACAATATTAACAATTAATATTAATAATGTGAAGTCGAAGGCTTTCATGGCCGGCATCCATAGTTTTTTGTGGGTTTTTCAGGCTATGTGGCCATGTTCTTAGAAGAGTTATTTATATACAAATATATAGGCCCTTGCCCTATCTCTCTCTCTCACACACACCCAACATAAGAAGCTTCCCCAAATTCCATGACACATGGAAGGAGCTTAATCTGAGCTCCTCTCTTAAATGTATTTATCTGTGGGGTGTTGGGGTGGTTTGTTTTATTCTCAGCTAACATTGGTTGGTGGTAACATTCAAAGACACAACCGTCTTCGTCTGGATCAGTATAAGCAAAGGGAATCTTATATAGCCCCTTTTAGACTGAATAGAAGAAGTTGGTAGCCTACGCTTTGGTAGGTCTGCTTCCTCGGAGGCATGGAGGGAAGTGTCCAAATCCATCTCTGCATCTGCACTGTAAAAATCATGCAATTTGACGCCACTTTCACTGCCCCGGCTCCATACTACAAAATCTTGGGATTTGTAGCTTTGTGAGGCATCAACACTCTCTTGTCAGAGAAGAGTAAAGATCTTGTAAAACTACAAACCTCAGGATGCCATAGGATGGAGCTACAGCGCTTAAAGTGGCATCAGAGTGCATTCTTTGTATCTACAGCTCTGTCTGCATGAGCCAAATAAACTGGCCTCCCCCTCTTGGCAGGAAGGCTGATGACATACAGCCCAAACCTAGAGTCTGGCACAAATAGACCAGATGACATCTGGCTCATTCAGCACCAAACCCTAGCATAACCCTCTTAGCTAAAAGGTAAAGGTATTCCCCGTTGACAAGGTTGTCTTGTCATGTCGGACCATAGGGAGCAGTGCTCATCTCCATTTTTAAGCTGAAGAGCAAGTGTTGTCAGAGACTACTCTGTGATCATGGAGTCAGCATGATTGCACAGGACACTGTTTACCTTCCCACCAGAGTGGTACCTATTTATCTACTCGCATTTGCATGCTTTCGAACTGCTAGGTTGGCAGAAGTTGGGACTAGTGATGGGAGCTCACCCCATCATGTGGCACCCGGGCTTCAAACTGCCAACCTGCCGATCTCGCAATCAACAGAGTAAGCGTCTTAGCCACTTGAGCCACCCTATTAACTTGCATTAAAAACCTTTCCCTGTTTCCTCTACATCTTCCCGGAGCCCTCTGTTTCAATGCCAGGCAGCTGTTTGAAACACATCCCACTGTGCGCCTGGTATGTCTACCACCTTTATGGGTCATGTGCTCTGAGGTCAAAATGATGGGCCATGCCATGTGGTTATTGCTAGGTGGGGCCTTATGCTGACCTCAGAGGGAAGCAATGCACTTCAGTAGGTGGCAAAACAAGATGCATGTGTGAACAGGTGCCCAATGTCAAATGGGGTGCCTGGGGTAACAGGGGGAGGTCAGGGCAGCTCTAAGGCCAGGATTCTACAGGTTGTCCCCTGATTATCTTGGCCTGTGCAGACAGGACCGTACAAAAGCTTATGCCACAAACATCTTTCCATCTAAAACAGGGGTTCCCAACCTGGGGTGCCCATACCCCAAGGGGTTGTGCAATGGGATTTCAGGGGTGCAACAAAGAGTGGTTTGTGTCTCTGAGTGAGAAGTCACAAGAAGTCATCGCTCAGCCAGCTGCAGTGTGCCATCAGAAGTGGTAGTTAGGTGGTGGTGTTGCATCGATAGTAGTCTCATTGTTTATTTAATCAAAAGGACATAATTTTACCATTTACAATACTGTACTTTATACATTTTTTCTGAACACATTAGAATCTAATTACTCAATGTTGTTTCATGCACTGAGTTAAAAGCTTTTTTTAAAAAAAGTTCAATTTGTTCACCTGCAGTATCCTACATGGTTCAATTTGCAGTTTAAAAATTAGAAATTGGACTTCCATCTTCAAATCTATCAGTTCTTACAGAAGGTATGAATGTTAATCAAACATTTCTGAGGGGTGTGGGGCATAGAAAAAGGTTGGGACTGGGGCCACTGGTCTAAAAGGTTCTACAAAATCCTTTAACATTGGTTGGTTGTGAAAGGGGCACAATTTAGAAACCTATCACATTTTTCATCTTTGATGGAAGGGCTGTGGAACTATCCCATGCTCTATTGTTCTTTAATAGTGTTGTTGTTGTTTTAAAGCTTTTCTACTGTACATTTTAGGCTAGTTATGTTTTAAAATTTTATGCAACCTTGAGTCCTTGAGTGAGAGAAAGGTGGAGTATTAACAACAACAGCAGTATTCCAGTAACCAAAGACACACATTGTTCTAATTGACACAAAATATTTGGGATATCAGGACAGTATCCAGGTTGTATGTACTATACAGAGGAGTGAAACAATCATTACTTCTGAAAGAATTAATTTGGTGCATTAAAAAATGAAGGAAATTTTATAGTGGACAGGGACTACACTAGGGAACAAAGACAGGAGGCCATGTTTTTTGTTGATATGTAACAAAAACAACCCCCAAAAGCCCACCTTAAATTCTGATAGCCTTTTCAAACTAAGCTACTTGATGCAGTTTTTTACTTGCCTTGGCTTTTTGTTCTGTGGTGGCTGCAGACATTTTTATTCATTATGAAATGGTAGCTTGCAGCAATGAATACAATGCTACTATACCAGAGTTTGTGTTGTGCTTTGCGTTTGTCTAGTCAGTTTCATAAAGTGCTCAAAATTGAAAAGTAGTGTGCGTGTCTGCCTACAAAAACAATCACTGCAGTAAAGCAATCTCGACTATGCATCAGCTTTCACATCCCTTATGACTTTGGCTCACTAGGTACTGTACTTAGATTTACAAAATACTTAAAGCTTACAGTTGCAATGTTTGTGTGTGCCTTCAAGCCGCCTGCCAACTTACAGTGACCTCATGAATTTCACAGAGTTTTCTCAGACAAGGAATACTCAGAGGTTTTGCCAGTCCCTTCCTCTGAAAGAGCCTACAGCACCTGGCATCCCTTGGCAGGCTCCCATCCAAGCCAGAGCTGATCCTGTTTGGCTTCCAAGATCAGATGAGATCCAGTGCCTTTAGGATATTTAGGGCCCTTTAGTCCCACTAACTCACAACATAAAGGTACTCCTATTCGTGTCAGTGCTTTTAAAGCCGAAGATAGTAAAATTAGCAAACAGCTTACTCAATGCTTCAGTGCAGATCTAAATTTGAGAATGGCTATGAGTGAGCACAAGAGTTACAGCCGTTTTGAGAGCCTTTGTGGCTGAACAGCTGGGTATAAATATGCTAAATAAATAACGAAGTATAAGCAAGTGTTTATTTTTCCACTCCTGGCCCTTCATACATTTAAATTAAATCTCAGTGTGGGTAATTTACCAGTATGGCATTATGACAAAAGACCACAATGTGTAAAAACCTGTGTGTTACAACAAATAAAAGAAAGAAAGAATGAAGCCATTCACAAGAACACAGGAATACCAGTAAGGAAATACAATGTCATTGATATATGGCTTTATTGTTAAGTCAGCGCGATATTACTGTAGTGCAGTTAGGGAATTTCAGAACAGCATATGAACATGATACCAACTTCCTCCTCCTGGTCTTCCCTCGCATTACACAGCCTCAGGCTGAATATCATATAAGATACACCCTACACTGTACATTCAGCTCAATGATGCCCAACAGGATTATTCAACATGTAATGTGACCTGGGTATATCCCAGGAACACTCCCAAGAATTCTCTGCAAGATACAGGAGTCATACAACATGTTTGTCAGTACTAATAGATGTGGGGAAAGTTTCCTTGAATGTTTGGGAACTAAAACTGTGAAGGCAATAATTGGCATATAAACAATATGAGCACTTTTCCCACTGAAAGATACTTTGGTAAGGCCTGTACAATTTGTCATCCATTGTGACAAGCAGAGCTTATCAGTTGTATTTCATGGGTCAGAAAGGATTAGATAAACATGTTTCTCCTGCCTGCAAAGAAAGGGCCAGAGCAACAGAAGATATCAATACCCAACATCTGAATAAGTAGACTGAAGTCTACAAAAGCTCATGCTGCCAACTTCTTTCTTTCAGTTAGTCTCCAAAATGCTACAAGATCTCTCTACATACTGATTCTATAAACCAATACAGCTATATCTTTGAATTCAGCCAACAGTATGTGGCCCTTTGGTTATATTAGTTTGGATCACAGATAGTAACTTTGGCACTTTACAGACTGCCCAAAAAGGGCGGTCTGATGGCGCCTCCGTTTCCGCCGTCAGGAGGCCTCAGCCTCCAGACGGTGAGGCTTCGCGGTGGCCAAAAAAGAAGCCCCAAAAAGGGGCTTCTTTTTGCGCCGCAGAAATGACGCCACAAGGTGCACTCGCGGCGTAATTTCTGCGGCGCAACATGCGGACGTTAAGCATCTGCTATGTCAAAATGGCGGTGCCCATGTAGAATGGGCGCCGCCATTTTGTATGTGCCTGGAAAGGACGCCCCTTTCTAACCCTAGTACGTGCCAAGCACGTACTTTCCACCCATGCGGAATGGGCCTATGGTATTTTAATTTCTGCTAGTATGTGGCCGTTGAGCTGTATTTAGTTGGATTACAGGATGTAATTCGTTTATTTAGTAAAATTTTTATCCCACCCAATATCACAAAATCTCAGGGTGTGCAGGCATGTAATGTCAATTTAAGCAGTTTAATGCAATTTAAAATTTAAAACTATAACAATAATTTTAACAGATTAAAAACATACAGTATTAAGCATTTTAACAAGTTTGAGAATAATTAAGACCCATTAACATAACAGGTTAATTAAGCTCCCTTAGTATAAAGCCATGTTTTACTTGGTGCTGGAATGAAGTGTCCATTGGGCATCCAAGGGGAAGGCACTCCATGGCCAATGTGCCACAGCTAAGAAGCTGCTTTCCTATCCCAACCCAATACTGTATTTTCTCTCACTGTTAAATAAAAAGACCACTCCTGTCAGACATGAGTCAGGTGTATAAGGAGAGATACTCCTTAGGCATTTATCATTTCTTTTTAAAATGATGGTCATAGTAGCAAAGAAATTACTCAGTTTTGTCAACTGGCTGATGTTAGAAAATTAAAGAAGAAACTGGGTACAGAGTGAGAGTGTAACGTCAGAAACCTTTAGGATGAACTTTAGAGATCCAGTGTTCAAAATGACCCCAAAATCTTATTCGTACCAATTCTGTGGCAGTTATGAGAATTGCTTGGTGCTCTTAGAGATCTGTTTAGTGTAGCCAATAGTGAGTATTGCTGGAAGTTGCAGTTTAGCATTATCTGGAGGGTCACATCTGTTCTAAGATAAAACAAAGCAATGGACCCACAGCCAGAGCACTCCAGTGCTTCACCAAAGTGCAAGGCCCAGGACTCCACAGGACGGAAACATGGCAGTTAAAGTGGAATAATAGTACTTTAGTTCTGTAGCATGAATGGATGGATCCTAGCTTTTCGTACATTTCAGTCTGACTACTACCTTCATCTATGTAAATAGTTACAGAAGTGTAGGTGGCATTGACTCTGATGGCTTTGAGAGCCAGTGCGGTACAGTGGCTTGAGTGTTCGACTCAAGCCACTCCGGATCCCAGGGATTCATTCCCAGCTCGGCCAGGAAACCCACTGGGTGACCTGGGGCAGGTCACACTCTCTCAGCCTCAGGGGAAGGCAATGGCAAACCTCATCTGAACAAATTTTGCCAGAAAAACCCCATGGTAGGTTTGCCGTAGGGTTATCGTGTTGGAAATGACTTAAAGGCAAACAACACAGAGACATGACACAGTAGGAGTGTATCATGGTAGTATTTTAAAACATACACACACATCCAGTTTGTCTGTGGACATAATTCCAAGAAATGGAGCAGAAGAGTAGAAGACCATTTGTCCTCCTGTGGATTTGTTCATTCCTTAATATCATCAAGAGTAGAGAATTGTGAGGCCTTTTCTCCCAACCCCACAAAAAACAAAACACACACAAAAAAAACCCTTTACATCCCCTATTTTTCAGCTTAAGAACCCCTATTTTCTTTCTTTCTTTCTTGCACAAACATTTGTATGACATTTCAGTGTGTGGCTGTTGGCTTTTATTATCTTTAATACTCTTACTGCTGTTTCTGCTTATCATGGTCTCCCATTCACAAGCTGCTTTACTGCAATTTTTATCTTTTTGTTATTTCAGCAGTTTTTACTTGCTATTTTTGTTCTGTTCCTTACTGTTAGCTTTTTTTAAAAGCAGGGAGAGAAACATCTCAAATATAATATATAAATGAAAAAAATTGCTTTGACAAGTGCATTGACTGGAGTATGAACTGAAAACAATCTGCTCCTAGGTCATGATGAAAATAGCATCAAATTAGCAAGCCTCTTAACATAAAAAGTACCACATGCCTTTATAAGATACAACGCCACATTTTTTAGATATATGCATAGTTAGCCAAGGGGTTTAATGGGGCATTTTGAGGTGACTTTGGAAGTTTGGGAGGATTTTCTCTATTTAAAAAAGAGTTGGAAAAGCAAAGAAAAAATAGCTCATCACATTCCATAACAGTTAATGGCCAAAACGAAGGAAATAAGCACCATCAACAAATTACTGCTCAAAAGTAATGATATGTAACCAGTTGCATTTAAAAAATGATGTTCCAAACTCTATGGCAAGTCACACATTCTCTTTAAAAACAGAAAGCCTGTTATAAAATCCCAACATTACTTAAGGCAATGCCAATTGCCTTTAAAATGGTTTTAAGCTACAGTTCTCTTACATGTAAAAGCTACTAATGAACATCAATATGTCTCTACTTACCATAATATGTTCGGTTTCAGTACACATCACTTTTATAGAAAAAAAATCGGAGGAAAAAATGCTGCATTCTCTTCCTTTATTCTTATTTACCAACGCCTTGATTACACATGCAACTTATTGCTTAGACATTATTGCATATACCTCTTGACAAGATCAGTCTACACAAATTTATACAAAAAGCAAGGTTCTCAAATATTGGTGAAGTGCAAACTCATTTATCTGACTCTCTCACAAGCAACTTTAAAGAATAATAAAGCAGATGTGAAGTTCTTATTAAAGTTCAGAAACAGTTCAACCACTTTAGTCAAAGTGTTGTCCCAACCTCTTGTGCCATTATCATCCGGGGGCAATCCACTCAGTGCTGTTGCAGGGTTTCGATTCAGTGCAGTAAAATTCACAGTCAACATCATCATTCCATGTGTGCAATGGATTTTCCATGCTGCCTTTATCAAATTGTGTGCTTAGATTTAGTAAGGCATCTTATCTTGGATTTCAAGCAAGAATTTCACAAGTCAACAGGTTCTCCCATTGCACTTATTTTAGTTTTGTGGATCAAAATAAAATCTTTAAACACTGACGCAGATGATGCAGAATACATACTGCCTGGCATATACATCATCTTATTAAATATGCATTTGGAAGGAACTTTAAAAAAAAGTCATGTGTGTTTGGAGCACATCTGTAAACACACTCAATATCAAATCTGGGCAGGAGTAGTAACTGCTTTTTTAAAGAAAATTCTCCACTACATACTACTTGATTTATATTCCCCTTTGTTTAATAAAAATTACATTTCATTACTGTCATAACCTCTATCTTGTTTTGTTTAGGAGAAGGGTCAAGTTAGACTTGACATCCAGTTCCATAACTGGATCTTCCTAAATATTTTTCTTTTATGAAAAGCAATTGATCCAAGAGTTTGGAAAAAAGTGTTTGAATGGTAGCTCTCAGAATCTACAGTACATATGGTTGGTTGAGGGAATGTGGGAACTTTCCTAAGCTTGACTACATCCACATCAGACCCACTGTACAATCAGCCCTTCTTATACACGGATTTTTTATACACGGATTCAAGCATACACGGTTTGAAAATGTTAAAAAAAAAGTATAAAATTCAAATATCAAACCGTGATTTTCCATTTTTTATAAGGGACACCATTTGGCTATGTCATTTATATTGAATGGGACTTTATACACAGATTTTGTTATCCATGGGGGATCTTGGAACCAAACCCCAACATATAACAAGGGTCCACTGTACTATGCTCACTGGAGCAATTCACTCCAACAGGAAAACCTTGCATGCACACAGACCCATATGTTTTTCTGCTTGGGACAAAAACACCTACAATATGCATGGGGATGGGATTTTCAACTGGAAAATAGCACAGGGTCCACAAATCAGGGTCCGCACATTTTTTAAAAGGAAAAGATGTCAGAACTTTCAATCAAGGGATGTGTGTTGTGGAAGAGATAGGCCTAACAAAGAAAAATAATAACACTGGATGCTCAAACACATAGATATGCAGTAACGGTAAAAGGTAAAGGTAGTTCCTTGACATGAATGTCTAGGTGTAACCAACTGTAGGGGGTGGTGCTCATCTCCGCTACTAAGCAGAAGAGCTAGCGTTGTCCATGGACTGCTCTGGTGGGCATGTGGCCAGCATGACTGCACCAAACGCTGTTACCTTCTCACCAAAGTGTTACCTATTTATCTACTTGTATTTGCATGCTTTCAAACTGCTAGTTTGGCAGAAGCTGGGACTAGTGACAGGAGCTCACTCCATCATGCAGCACTCAGGCCTCAAACTGCCAACCTTCCGATCTTGCAATCAACAGTCAGTGTCTTAACCACTTGAGCCACCGTATCCTAGATATGCAGTACATGTAAGATATTCTCAGCTTTTGTATTTTTTTATTTCATTACTGTCTATATCATGGTCACCAAATGATCCCACTACAACCCTAGGCTTTGCCTTATAATATTACAGTGCACCCTTGGCGTACGCGGGGGATCCGTTCTGGACCCCCCTCCGTGTAACCCAAATGCCGTGCATGTTCAAGCCCCATTCAAGTGAATGGGGCTTGTGCATGCAGCGGCACAGCAGCGCACACACGCCACAGGCGCGCACCCCATTAATCTTAATGGGACGCATCGCCCCACACGCCCCACGTGCTCCCGCACGGCTTTCAGCATATGCTGAAAGCTGCATATGAAGCAGGCACACTGTATTGGATTATTAAGACCAGCGTATCATTATCTACCTATACATCAGAGGCCTGACATCTGCCTTGAAACTTTAATTATTGTTTTAAGGAAAGGGATGCTTCTAAACAGCTCCTTCCACTATCAATATAGTATGATAAAGGTACATTTTGTTGTTCTGTTCTGCCGTTCTAAACTACTCAAGCAAGTCAACTTATTTAAGCAGTGCATCCAATTCTACTATGTTTCAAAGGATTTTCAAGTCAGTTAACAACTGAGGTTCAAATAATTTAACTTTACTCCCCTTCCCCGCAGTACGGAAAATACAGCCATCATGTATCCACTCATCTTTGAAAACAGTTTCTAGGTGGCATGGTAGGCTTTTAAGGGCCAAACTATACATTAACATTAAACATAAAACATGTGGCTATGTTTCAGTTTTTTAAAAATGACTAAATAGGGGGAGATGATTATTGGGACTACTGTATGTACAGAAAGGATATTAAATCCTAGGATTGTGGCTATTTTTTCCCCCTGGGAACATAATTTTGGGGAATTACTGCTATTTATTTTATTTTTTGTATTATATTTTTTAACTTGCAGTTATTTCTCCAAATATTTGAGGTAATGACATCAGAATGAGTCAACAGAAAAGTTCACAATCATGGAGATCAAATCATGTCAACAGCCACATATAGACTTATTATCACACTGCAGTCATCCATGACCTATATTATTAACAGTTAATTTCCTGAACTTCACATTACAAAATTCATTTGACTCAAAATACATGTTTCAAAGAGGAAGACAGCATTACAGAAGAAACTACTTACGCAGTACAAATGCTTCCAAAAAGTGGTCTTCATTGTTTTAGGAACTCAACTCCTTCATGAGTTACCAATTGTATAAAAAGACCTTACATTTAAATAAAGAAATGCTTTTATTTACAAATTAAATAAACAAATAAATAAAACCAAGCAGGCTACACACGTGTGTATCTTACACTTTCTGGTTAATACGATATAATAATACATTCTACAACCTTCCAAAATAAAGTTATTTTAAACTCTTAAAATATGCACAGAAGGACAAACTACATATATAAAGTGCAATCCTATGCATACCTACTCAGATGTAAACCTCATTGAGTTCAACAATTCTTATGCACAGGTGCATAACAACCTTAATGGAGTAGAAAATATGCATGAGCACACTGTGGACATTTACTATTACCTGTCGATTTAATACCCATGATTTGCAATAGCTTCAGTAATAAGATCATCCCTTTTGTCTCAGGCAAATGAAAGGATGAGAGAAGGAAGGGAGACACAAATTGCTTAGATGAATCTCAGTATTAGAGAGAATCTAAATCTCTTGTGAATGAAATCCATGTAGCCCATATTATTTTGAAAGCTCAAAGAGGTCAGAGAACAAAAACTATGAGAGGACTTTCTAAGGAACTTCTTCAGAAGCCAGTCTCCTCCACTATAGAGGGGGGACTTGTGGCTGCTGAAGAAACTTGGTTTATAACCAGAATGTACATAAAAATAGCTTGATTTGTAAGGTATTATTGCAAAAGACACTGCTAACATATTCTGAAGGGTACTTCCCCTCCCACCCAGAAAAAAACAACAACACTTAGTTAAAAGTGACCCACCAAACAAGTTTGGATAGTGATTAGGTTACCTAGATGCCAACTGCTAAGGTATAGATCCTTCATGTTTTAGTGTATCTTGCTACTTCCCTATGAAACACACAAGTATTTTAGCTTGTAACCTGGCCATTCTTTCTTAAAAAGTAACTAAAGGTACCCAAATTTTAGCTTCCTCTGTGGAAAAGGGAAAAAAATTACATTTAATTTTTTAATAAGTAACTCCCCAAATTCTGATGTTGCTCCTTAAAGTGATCTCAGGGCAAACACATTATTGAATCAGTGCTGCAAGAGATGCAAGAACAGTTTTCAGAGGGATGTCTATTATTTTGCATTGGTAACAGCAGCTTTAAGATCACTATGCTAGGGTCATAAAAAAATGTTCAGTTCTATCTCTATGATGAAATAAGAAGTTAATGGATAACAAATGTATCAGAAGTTGAAACAAGGCACTTTGCAATCAAAATGGACAAATCAAATTAAAGAAGACTAAACAGCACCTAAGCCTAAACTATAAAATTGTTGTTTGTTAGGCAATTTCCCCATTTCCAGCTTTTAAAAAATGTAGTTTAGTTGTAATTTGTATTTCTAGGCTTTTCTATACACACAAAGTCCCAAAAATGAAAGAAAAATGACTTATCACTAAACAAACAAACCTCAAAACAAAACTATGGTTTGGTTCACACATGTACATATATCACTTGATCTCTCATCATTTAAAGACTCATAGCTAAGTGTATGAAGGACCATCACTGGCAAACACTATATCTGAAGTGATAAGAAACCCATTATCTGTGATGTTTAAAATATGATGATCCTTCATACATTCTAGACAATACATAATATGCTACAGTCATCAAGTGATGCACATGCATCTATGAACATAGTAAATGCTACTGTATTAATATACAAGACACAAGAATACTAATGTATGGGAAACTGAATTGTCATGACAATATATGTAGTTTTAATGAACTGATAGCAGCCACTCTAGTCTGTTGAATATGATATTATTCAGCAAGCTATAATGATATACAAATACTGTGAGAAAGGGGGAAATGTTCAGTTCACAGTAACTTCTTTAAACCCCTATTATCTAGAAGCCATAGACATGTGTCCTAGAAAAAGAAACGCTAAATGAGAACAGTAATGAAAATTACAGAACAGAAGCATGACATTATTTCTAGGATGAACAAAGGAAACCAGCCTGTTCTCCACAATGTTACTGCCTATTTTCACAGAAATGTGAAAATTAACATATTAGCAGCAAGTTATGAAAAAGGGTATTTAAAACATTAAGACAAATGGTACATTAAGTAAATATCTGATTCAAGGTAAGATTCAAGAATAGAATATATTATAAAATAAGCTGGAGACCATAAATGTAGAGAACATGTATAAAATTAGTGTAAACAAATAGGACTTCAGTAGTCTGTTTTCCTTATAAATATTCTTTTCACTTAGGATTGTATTCAATGGTGTTGCTATTAGCACAAACCTCTGTCACTTCCTAAAACCTCATTTTCATCCTTCTTCAAGTGTTAGAGCCAATGCTTTGGATCTGCCATGTACAAGATGTTAGGACATCAGGCCAAGTTATTGTTTGTACTACTTGTGTTAACAGAACAATGCAGCCTCTTGTACTTTTCCTATTAGCATAACATTGGATACAAAACCTCCATCAAAAAAGAAAAAGAAAAAATGCTTTTATAGGTATCTGTCAAGAGCTGAATGCCTTTAAAGTTTCTCTCTAATGATCAAAACCATCATCAGTGTATCGGTTTTGGAAAGTCGCTCTAGTCTGAAATTAATAAAATAAAATGCATCTATTGCACCTATGATTTTATTAAGGATTTTTCAATTTGATGTGGCAATCTGTTATTTCCCCCCAACTTGCTTTATACAAGGGAGAGAGAGGAGAATGGCAATGGAAATAAACATTTCTTAAACTTAGTGGCTTTTGTGACAATCCACATATTCCAAACAGATGAATGTCCTCTCTCCTTCAGCAATTTACACTCCACAAAACACATAAGGTCCCAATAAACACTGATACAAGAAACTGCTAATTTCTATACTGTTTGTTTACTATGCCAACATATGGTAGAATTCAGATACTGGGGGGCACAGGGAGCTGAAAACAACTCCAGTTATCCTTTATGTATAGCAAGAGTCAGTAGAAGTAACTGGTTTTAAAAAAAGAAAAGAAATCCCAAAGTCTACATATTAATGTAAAATGTACATGTTTATGTAAATCCTAATAGGCCATGTGCATGCACATAAGGCAGCAGAAAATGCAGTAAAAGATTATAGATTAAAAGCAAAATACTTGCAAAAATGTAAAAAAGGTGACAAAAGATGACGCCTCAGTTATGAATACCAAACATTAATAAAGCGGAGGAACATGCCAGGAAAGTTGCTGTATTAGCAGAACGTAAACCAAAGATCCTGACATTCACAGGCTTTAAAAAGACGTCAGTCTAAGAAACCTGAGTGAAAATCCCTAGGAACAGTTTGCGAGAAGAGTTTGTTCCTTCACAGGTTCATTTTTCTATTAAGTGCTTAGAATACACTGTTGAGATCAGCGTATGCAGCATGTTGTTCTTTCCCATTCCACATAATGCAAGTCTTCAAATGAAGTGGCCCTGGATGTCCAGGCAGTGGGGTCAAGGAGAAGGCTAAATTCAAAAGAGGTAATACCTTATGTCCTTAAGAGGAGGTTTTCACGGCAAAAATGCCCATTGTTCTCTCAATGAATCCAAAGGTGCTGTGATATATAAATAGATACAGATAATGAAGCCTTCTAGTCAGATCTGCCATTCTTTAGAGCTTTGGTGTCTCTTTGTCCAATAAGACGCAGAACTTTGCAACAGCCCTTGGTAATTTTGACCATCCACATTAAGTTCATGGCATCCAAGACAATGCAGGAGGAAAACCAGGCGCATTGAGCTGCTAATCCCAATTTGTGGAAAGCTTCTGTTCCCAACTCAGCAAAAACATTGGCATAATAAATTGGCATGACTATGATTCTCGCCAGGAAGAACGCGATTGTCATTAGCAGTCCATTGATAATGTTGGCTTTCGAATCCTTGGCGTAGCCCAGAACTTCAAGGAACCACCTACCAAACAGGAAAGATTAACAGGAATCAAATCAATTTTAAAAAAAAGTTTCATCTATAAATCCTATATCTATCTATCTATCTATCTATCTATATATGGGGGGGGGATCACCTGCTCCACAGCAATCTTATTTCTGAATCCCTGCAGTTTACTATAGATTATTTTGAAGCACATTCAGACAGCTAAAAAGCTTCAAAGATTATTTCTATTAACACATTCAGACCTGCACATTTGAATCATTTTCTTTATAATGAATTGTAATTAGATCAACAGCGAGTGTGCAGTCTTATTTCCCCCGACAGTAGTACATTTTGTAAATTTATTCTCAACAACTGTGTCAAATAAGTGCGGCTTTTTTATTACTGCAATGTGATCTCAATCTTAATAGGTCCAAACTAAGGGAACCTGAGTAATGAGGAGTTGTCTTTGAATGAAATCTCTAGAAGAGAGATGAGGAAAGTGTGGCAGTTCTAGCCACTGTAGCCAATGGTGATATATGATGGGAGTTGCAGTCTATGATCATCTGGAAGGGCCACAACTTTCCCATCCTAAGCAAATCAAGAGTACAAACAGTAGCGTGCAAGAGCAGGTAGGGCTTAGAAAAAGAGAATGACTCATCCTAATAAATCCTATACAATATGGTAGCTCCTTCATGAGTCCATCCCATGCAGTTATGTTGAAAAGGAGAAACAATGAAAGAGTGTAGCATAACATTGGGAATGTCATGTTGGAGTTAAAAACTGAAATGAGATGAAGTGATGGAAAGGAATATATTCCTACTTTACCAAACTGTAGTGGAATAATTGGGTGGGGGGATAAGACAAACTCCCATAATATAAAAACCTGCAATACAGAATGTGTTTTCCCAGCTTGCGTGTGGGAAGATGACAGCAGTCCAGTTTTTCACACCAACATGACATTCTCCATGGTACGTTATACTCTCACAGTTTCTCCTAACTAGAGTTGCATGGGATGGGACCACAAGATGAGCTGCAGCAACCATGCTACTCCACAGTGTACTCTACATTGGCCCTGAGGTAAAGCAGGGTAGTAGCAAAATTTTCAGAAGGACTATGGGGTCTCTGGATTAAATATGCATATCTCATTTACATACAGGCAAGGCTTCCTAGGAAAGAGCAAGTAACGCACAGTAAGAATCTCTTGCTCTTCATATAAGCATGCCATCTGTTTAAACATTCATCCTAAGCACCAAAATTCCTATGAAATGATCCTCCTGTTAAAATTACCCAACATTCACGAAGGAAGGAAGGAAGCTTACATTGGGGTTAGGCTTACATGTCATGCTTTTTATAATTTCTGTTGACAATTTGAAAAGGATACTTGGGTTGTTTACAGAGGTCACTGAGTTAAGAAGTTAAAAATACAACTGAACAGGATAGATTGAGCGTTTTCCTTTTGTTAATGATACAAACAGGCACATAAATGTAAGCTAGTGTTATCAACAATTTACATTAGTGGTAATCTGGTTCTCCTCAAATTTAATGAATTTATACATTCAACTGATGGGACATCAAATCCTTCAGTCTAATAACGTGACCATGTTCTGCATGCATTTGTCAAATAAAGGAGGAAGCCACTTATTTTTGTAACAGTTTGATTCAAAAAAGAAACCTGTCCTGTTCCTTCTTATGGCAATCTAAAATACCTTGATCTGAAAAGTAATTTGCATTCAATAGAACCTGCATAAGATCAGAGCTGAACCTCTCTTTCAAGACCTTTCTGCACATGAGGATGTGGATTTGTTGACTATTCATGTATGTCGGTGTAGCCCTGGGGGTTCTTTTATCATGATAAAATTATAAAATGCGGCTCCTATTTCAAAGAAGCCATTGTCCACAGGATATAGGCTTTATCTACTGAGCTGTTTCATTAATTTATGTCTACTGCTACTGTACGACCTTCTCCTGACATTAAATTCATAGCATGAAGGCTTTTCCTTGTAATTTCTTCCCAACACTGTGTCAGAGAACACCACTACCACCTCCTGAGAAGATCCAGTGGCATTGCATGGCTGCTTTCCTCTAGTACTGTTCCAACTTCAGGAGGATGCGATAGTGCAAAACTAATCCAGAATAGTTTAGGGATTATGATGTTACCTTTGTAATACTATCACATGAAAATGCCATACAGGTTGAGGCTCCCTTATATGAAATGCTGGGGACCAGAAGAGTTTTCAATTTTGGATTTTTGGGGGGTTTGGAATACCTGTATTTGCATTTATGTACATAATGATGTATCTAGTTTATTTGCTAATTAGCTTACTTGCTGTTCACTGCTATGATCTTTGGAATAGCGGTATATAAATAAAACAAATTACTATTATTATTATTATTATTATTATTATTATTATTATTATCTTGGAAATAGGACCCAAATCTAAACACAAAATTCATTTACATTTCATATATACCTTACACACATAGCCTGAATGTAATTTTATGCAATTTTTTTTAAAAATAATTGTGTACATAAAACAAATTTGTTTACACAGAATCATCCAAAAGCAAAAGTATAAGCCTTCCATGAAAAAGTTTTGGTTTTTGGAACATTTCAAATAAGGGCGACTCTACTTGTATTACATTTGTAACTTGGCAATCACTGCCACATGGAATCCATTTCAATGCTTTTCATGGGGCAGTTGCAGTGGCAATGGTTCCCATGTGGCAATGGAACAAATAACAGGCCACAATGTCAGCAGAAGCAGTTAAATTGTCTGTGTTATTATCATTCACTTGTACCAAAGCAAGGAAACACAAATAGTACAACCTGAATGTAGCAAGGGCCAAAGCTCTTTTGTCCTTCACTCAAAGACAATAAAAAATTTGCTTTATCTTTCAGTGCCTACACCACAGAAGATGACTACATCAGGAATGCTAAAAGAATTAGCTTCTTAAAGCTTAAAAAGAAATACAAGAGCTGCTGCATCTAAAAATATCTACAGTTAAAGGAAACTGAAGTCATAAATTATTCACAATAATTAAAAGGAAGATGATGAGTTAGCACCTTCATATTCTAAGTAGCAGGAGCAAAGCTTAACATAAAAAATCTAACTGTCCATTTAAGTTCTAAAATATCATCTATTACTATTTATAGTTACTATGTATAGTAAATTAATTAAGAGTCAAGCTACAGAGTATGGTCATAAGCATACTCTTTCTTTTATGGAACACACAGAAACTAAAATCTGGCTAAATTCTGGTAACCTAACATTTTAAGGAAGTTTTTAGGCTTTACTGATATGAAGAAAAGCAGCCATGCCCAAACTTTATTTGGCCGTTATTTGGACATATTTTACTTGAAAGCTTTGATGCATTTCAGAGGTTATTGTAGCGATAGAGTGTTTAGAACAAAACACCCCTTGGGAAGGAATCAGAGATTAGGATACATGCAAAAAAATTAGGATAGAAATATGCAATTCTTGAAAATAAATGGCAAAGATGCAGAATGTCATCAAGCGAAAGACAGATTTTAAGTATCACACGACAAGGAAATTTCAACTTTGTATTTAAGTAAAAAGCCTTGTCTGTATTTTCAACATTTCTGATGTGGACTTAGGGAGGAAGAATATTTGTCTTTATCTTATTATTTTACTTTGTCTTTATCTTATACTATACTTTCTGTCTTTCCCAATCTTTTCTCAAAATACAGAAAGCCCAACTTTCTCGAGAATGGAAATGTACAGTATATCACACAATATCCCCAAATGTTGAAGTCTGATCTCTGAAGAAGTGTAGGATTTTGCCACAGACAGTGTGACAGGTAAGTGAAGACACCATAGCACAGATTTCACTGGAAGTTTATGGGAAGAGCAGATCCCCTGAGATCAGTTAGAACTAAGTTAGTCATGACTAACCTAAGTCTTATTAATATCATGAGCTAAATATAACTCAATCTGACTCATTATCTTAAATCCTACATTGGGAGAAAGGTGGGATCTAATAAATAAATATGCTGTGGGAACCACTTAATGACCATTAACATAACAACACTGATAGTTAAGTGTTAAAACGCTTTCCCAGATTTTTAAAATGAGTGTCACACTGCAGTGTTGAAATGTGCTATGATTTTACTTATTTTTCAGGATCAGCCTTATTATATAATGCTATAAATATTATATAATGCTATAACAGGTATGCTTATGTTGTGCTTCTTTATTGATATAGCACCATAATTGTTATAACAACATGATGATAATTTTAAAAAATATATTTTTAAACCTTTTCTGGCCACTAACATTTAATCAATAGGTTAGCGGCAGTGTCCCAATAATAATAATAATAATAATAATAATAATAATAATAATAATAATTAGTATTATTATTATTATTATTATTATATTTTAAAAATGTCCCACAGCATTATGATATTCTTCTATCGTGACACTCTTTGTTTAAAAACAACACCGAGAACACTGTTTTAGAATAACTTAAATCATTAGTCTTTAAAAGGTATAGTGTCATAACATTGTCACAAAGGTTGTTGTGAATGCATGCTGAACTTCCTTTCTTCACCCACAACAGCTATGCTGCTCTGACAGACACGTAGACAACAAAGTAAGATGGACATACACAAAAATGCACTCTATATGGGGCTACCCTTGTGCCTAGTCCGGAAACTCCAATTAGTACAAAACATGGCAGCCAGGTTAGTCAATGGAAAATCTAGGAGTGACCGGGTAACACCGATCCTAAAGTCACTCTACTGGCTGCCTATTAGTTTTCAGGTGCAGTACACTACATGGCTTGGGTCCAACCTATTTAAGGGATCGCCTACTTCTATACAATCCACTCTGCACACTCCAGTCCTCTGGGAGGAATTTATTGCAGCCTTTAAAGACCAGATTAACTGCAATCTCCCAGAGGGCCTTCTCTGCAATTGCTCCCATACTATGGAACGGCCTGCCGGATGAGATCCATTAAATTACCAACTTAGACAGCTTCAAAAAATATCTTCCGGCAGACCTTTCCTGGATGAATTCCCTGGCCACAGAATGATTACCCCCTCACACCATGTATTTACTACCACCCCTGCCTATGTCATGTTTATTATTTATTATAAATTGATTTAAAAACTCTTTTAATTGTAATATATTTAATTTTTTTAAGAGGGGGATATTGTAATTTTATGTATTATATTGTATGTGGACATTTTAGTGTGAGTCGCTCTGACTGTCTTGCTACAGAAGAGCGAGATATAAATAAGTTTTATTTATTTTAAAAAGTACGCTTCCAGTAGAGTGGAACATCATTTGAAATTCGACTTGCCGTTTACAACAACAACTGAAGCACTGATTGGGTATGCAAGGAGCTATCTTGCTAGAACCAATCAAAGTCACTTGCAAAGCAAAAGGAAACTTAGGAACCACTAATGAATATAAGAAAATGTCACTTACCGCTGATTCACAAAAGGGGTAGAAAATTCTGCAAGCAGACGAAAATTGGCAAAATATGCCAACAATCCCCTACTCTAGATAATAAAATAAGCATGGACAAGGATCAGAAAGTTTGATTTTAAATCTCAGGAAAGCAATCAAAATATGAAACAGTTGCCAACATGCCTTAATATGATACAGGATGAAATATTATATTATTTAAAATATGCAATTGAGTATTTTTATCAAATAAAAAATTAAGTGTACAAAAGCATACAGAATATTGTTCTGAAACATTAATCAACCCTTTCCCCAAATCTCTCCCATCATCCTACGTTTGTGCATTGAAAAGAAAGTTATACAGTACAGTACATCCTTTAAATATATCCAAGATCTCCAAATGCAGTCCCTGCTTTCAAACTGATTCAAGTGTGTTTTTTTTTTTTTTACAGGACTCAACTGCAGCAGTCTGACACCACTTTAGCTGCAATGGATGTACCTATAGAATTCTAGAATTTGTAGTTTGATGAGATGCTAGAGCTCTCTGGCAAAGAAGCCATTTTGGGTCTCAGGGAAATGGAACTTAAAAGTGGTGTCAAAGTGCTATAACTGGGTAGTGTGAAAGATTACTGGATTTAGAGGGGTGGTTTACATTATTCATCCCATTAGTACATGTTAATGGGCAAAATGAGAATGACATAAACTGAACATCACTTTAAAAACTTTAATCAGCTGGGAGGCTTTATTAGCCCAGAATATAAAAGCTAGATTGTAACTGGTGTAACCTACAGTGAGAACACAATGACAACTTTACAGAAATACCACTGGATACCAGTTGTGTCCAGGAACACAATGCACACATGTTTTTATACCTCTCTCTCTCATATTCGGAGCCATAGGACAGGTTTTTGTGATAACCTCCTAATCTCATGATAAAACAAATTTTACATCCATTTACAATATAAATTTGAAAAAGTGGTACTGGGAAATTATTGCTTGACCCAATGGCATTTATGCTACAGGTCATGCAACACTGACTGCGCTACCTGTCCCTTGTTTCAGAATACTCTCTCCCAGGAAATTTTGGCTGTAGTTTAATCGCACATCTTTTCAGTATTTTCATTTTCTCAAGATCTAAAAATCTTGATTGGTTCTATTCCACTACTTTGAGTTTGTTTGTGTTCTTCACGTATGGCTGTTTTATTGTCTATATGTCTAGTATGTGCAATCCTCATATCCATAGGGGATGCATCCCAGGAATTACCATGGAAGCACAAAGCTGCAAATAGTAGCAAACCCTACTGAAATGAATGACTTCCAAGAGAAGCATGCCATAGAAGCACACCGAAAGATCTAGAAATGCCTGGAGACAAAATATTTCTAGGAATCTCTAGATCCTTCGGTATAGCTCTATGGTCAACCTCTGGCAGGAGCATACTACAGTTTTGCACTGGAGGACCTAGAAAATGTCGAGAGAGAACATATTTTTCAGACATGGGTAAGTGAACCTATGAGTACTAGTCCTGCAGATATGGGGGTTGTATTGTATTGTGTTTATTCATTATCCACCCTATACCGTTAAAACAAACAAAACACAGGCAAGGCAGTGCTAGTAATTGTATGTGGTTCTAAAGTTCCTGGAAGGTGAAATATGATTAGAGATTCTATTTCCAGCTACTGACAACATAATTGCAATATTCAATGGAACAATTCTTGGAAAACAAACCCCTTTATTCTGTTGCTTAAGAACCAAAAATATCCATTTAATAAAATATTTCAGAGCCGTTGTGAGAATGATCAGTTCATTTATCAAACCTCGTTCAAATGTGAAATGCAAGAACTCCACATGAGTTCAGTGTCTAAAAATTGCTATATTTATACTGACTCCTCTAAATGAAGGAAATGTGGTCTGAAAGAAGTTCATAAGACTATGGATCTCCTAAACGTTGGATTCCCCCCCCCCCCCACAACACAAGCAAAGAGAACAGGCATTTGCTTATCAGTAATGAAAGCTGCATAGATGGAATATTTTTTGCCTGTCCAGTACTATCTGAAAACAAGACATGAATTGACTTTCATCCAAGAGCCATAAAAGTTCACTATAATGGGGACATAATGTCAAGAAGTGATGATATGCACTGTTTCAGCTGGAGAAAAACTACATATATAAACAAAATGTACCAGGGACATAATGTCAAGAAGTGATGATGGAGACAAACTACTTTTTATAGAAACAAAACCCCTCTTCAGGCATTCACAACACGTTTAACAAGAACACATGAGGGATGAACATTAGTCCCTCTCCTTTCCTCTGTCTCTCTCTTCATGTGGATACAAACATTGTGAAAAAGGGAACCTCTGGTATGTTTGAAGTCTTTCCATATGATTGGGAACCCTGAAAAATCAAGATAGAGTGGGCCCTTAGGACTGGAGCGTGGCTTTGGCGTGGCTTCTGGACTCTTAGGATGCATGTATCATTTAAACAGCATACCTCCAAAGTGACCCAAAGCAGCTTTATTTTGGCCTATCTGTATGGGGCAATTGTTAGGAAAATCTGGCATGTAATCAGGATGATGAGGTGCACGAGCTTCAAAGTGGGGACAGATGGAATTGAGATTCCTGAGACTGGTTAGGATCAACGAACATTCATTTCAATATGGTTTGCTATTATCCATGGCTTTGCGTTTCCACCCTCCACCCCCAAATGATGACTGTGTATCTAAGAATGAGATTATGAGTTCCTAACTTATCCCTTCTGCTTAAGTGAGAATTTTGAGCCTGTTTGAATATGACAATCTTTTTCTTTCGTTCTTAAGTACGCCTATACTCTTTGAACTGATATACGTTGGAGAGTCCGTTTGCTTCTTAACTCTAAACCATTTACAAGTGATGTGCATTATGATGATACACAATTGGGGTTAAAATATAGTTCAGCTACATAAGTTCTGATGGTACAGTTTTGCAGAATAGTACTAATGGGGTTTAATGTGTGTTCTACTGTGGTAAGTATCGATAACAGCTGTAACAACTCTATTTGTGCAATATTCTTAGTTACCGTATATGCATGAGGAATCAAGGGAGAACAGAAATCTAAAAATAGGTTACACCGTCAGCATGAACACAATAAATCTATTAAAACATATAGCTGTGGCACCGATTATTAGTTATATTTCTGCTTAATGAAAATGTCCCAGTATATTATTTGAACTATATTGCAGGCATGTTGATGTGTTCCCATATTAATATTCCCATAAGAAAACTATTGTCATGAGAAATATTACAATGAAAACATTAAAATGTATCCTTGAGAGAATAAGCCTTTGAATAGTTTACTGTATGTATATACTACTCTGTGTGTGCCTATGCCTACCTATGGTACATACATTTTCATTTAAAATATTTTAAAGAGAAAAAAATCTGTCCACATTTTCACACAAGACTTATACAAATCGTTTCACTGTAATGGAATTTCATCTAGGTACAATAAAAGAAGAACAAAGATACCTTCCCCGCTGCTGTTTCCTTAAACATAGTGGTGGAGAAAACTTTTCAAGAAAACCAACCATTTGTCATAAGGGGTATCAATTGCCAACAGATTGGCTCCACAGTATGCAAACATCTTTGTCTCCTCTACCTACCATTTCTTGATAACATCTTTATAATTTGTCCACATGAAAAGCAGTCACTTGACAGGTTTCACCAGGATTTCAACAACTTCCTACTAACAACCTAAGCCTGAAACAATCCACAAAACAAATTTACTTTCTTGACACCACTGTGCAACTGCACACTGGACTTCTTAGCACCACATTCTATCAAACCCCCACTGATTGCTACACATACATTATTTACATGCCTCCAGTTTCCATCCAGAACACAATACCACATCTATTGTTTACAACCAAGCCCTCTGATACAATCACACCTGCTCAGACCCACAGGACAGAGACTCAAAACTCTTGGATTTACAACTGGAGTTTGTTTTAAACTCCAATACTTGAGTACTGGAAACAAAACCAGGTAATATTAATACCAAGAAAACCATCTACTACAGGACAGACCCAAAACACAAAATGAAAGAACACCCCTAGCTGTCACCCAGCAGGCCATTCAAATGCATAATCAATGAAGTAGAACTAATTCTGGATAATAACACAGCCTGCTCACACCCCTTTATTGGCCTACAGACAGCCTCCAAATCATAAACAACTACTCACTTATAAACAGGATATATAACTTGGACAGACATTCAGGGACAAGACCCTGCAATGAACTCAGATGCCAACTCTGTCCCCACATCTATTAATACAGGAGCCAATAACATCATTCATAACATCAAAGGTACATTTACTTGCTCTTACTCCAATGCGATATATGCCATCTTTTGCAAGCAATGCTCCTGTGTACACTCCACACTGGACAAACCTGACAGTCTCTACACAAGAGGATTAATGGACACAAATCTGACATTAGAAATGGCAGTACCCCAAAATCAACTGCAGAACTTTAATGTTCCTGGACACACAGTAAGCGATTTACAAGTTGTGGCCCTTGAAGAAAGAAATTAGAAAGGAAGACTAGAAAGAGAAATTGCTGAATTGAATTATGTTGGCAAAGTCTAATCTATTAGCAGAATTAATATATTAATATATGTAACTGATATATTATGAGTTATATTAATATAACAGTCCTCACTAATGTACATATAACAAAATGAATCTCCTCAGAATGAGTTTTGAACCCAGAAAAACTTTCTGTAAGCAGATTTATTGTTTTCACACGTCAACACTAACTGGGCACTAAAAACACATGAAAGACCGATATCGCCTTGCCCTGCCCTTTGAAAATTTCTGGCAAGGAACATGATTTGCATCTTTCTGGATCCTATTACATTTTGTCCCATTTTTACAACTGTATAAATATACCTTGCACCTGAGACCTTAATACCACTCAGCACTGCATCTGAAGAAATGGGATTGTATCCACGAAAGTTCATGCTAAATAAAAATCATTTAGTCTTAAAGATGCTGCCACACTTAATTGTTTTCTTCCCGTCCCTTCCTAGTCTTTAACAGCTTTCTGTTTATACTGTTGATTTAAATCTTTTTGAAAAATCAGAGACAGCTTACAGAGAGACAGATGAGTTATCAAATTAAATTAAAATACAAAGCAAGTAGACTTGCAGCAAAACTGTCGTTTTGCCAATTTACTGTCAGAAAGAGAAACAAAATAGGAAAAAGAAGACATCACCTCTTTTCCTTTGTTAAATAGACTGCAAAAAAGCCATCACTTCTCCTATTCCTTGTTAAGCACCATATATAGGTATGGTGGTATATCCATCAATAATAATATTCAACATCAATCATTAAGCCTAGTTATTTACCTGCTATTCTATTACAAAATTAACAAGAAACTCACCAATACAAAATAGTAAGCATACAGAGCTACGAAATGGTGAATTATAAAATATATGTCCCCAATTGCCTTCCAGTTGAATATAAGAAGCAACAAATCTAAAAAAGAAAAAAAAAGAGAGAGAAAAGTTCAGTGAATTTCTGCAATCATATTTTACCTCAAAGCTTTTAACAGTCTGGATGAGGGTGATGGTGTGCAAAGGTAAATAGAAATCAAATCATGCAAAGAGTTAAAAGTGACAAAACAACGCTTCTCTTTATCTATCATTAAAGTTGTTATTGCTGCTGATGTTAACTGCCCTCGAATCGGCCCTGACTCATGGCAACCTTGTGGACAAGACATCTCCAAGACCCTGTGACCCCATTGCTCTGCTTAAACTACACGCATCAATAACATTTGAGGTGAACATGATATGTTCTTCATTCAAAGAATAAAACTGAAAGCTTCTATGCACAGAGCAACTGGATCTAGGTATAAACTCAAACATGTACATCTCATGTTAATAAAATAAACTTTTATATTTTATAAAGTATACAATATGATAATGATATGATAAAAATTATTGTATACTGATAAAATAACAAATAGTTTACTTTCTAGTTCTGCTAGAGTTATTTTAACGCAATCAATTCAGCAAACCAAAGTCAAAAACATTTCATTGCGATATGCCCTCCACAGAGAGGACACATCAAACTATTGACAAGAAAGGTAGCAAAAGACTGGTAAGGAGAACTTTAAAAATATCCTCCCTTTTCATGCCATCATAAATAAGACTTCCCAAGTGCCCTCACAAGAACAGTATGTCATTGGGAAAGAGAGGCACAGGGCTTGGATTGTGGCACCACTGCCATAAAATAGTATGTAGAGAGATTTTGTAGCACCTTTGAGACTAACTAAAGAAAAAATTGGCAGCATGACCTTCTGTAGACTTAAGTCATATAGAATGCATCTGAGGAAGTAGACTTAAGTTTACAAAAGCTCACGCTGCTGAATTCTTTCTTTGGTTAGTCTCAAAGGTGCTACAAAATCTCTCCACATACTAACACAGCTGTATCTTTGAAAAATCTCTCAGTTACTGTGCCAGTCTTTATTTGCTTGAGTGATGTTTACCCGTGCTGTGCCACCATGCTGGCTTGGAACTGTGCTTGTTTTGTTAGGGTGTTATAATTGTGAAGATAAAATTTACCTTCACAATAATAAGAGGCTCAAATTAACATTTTTATCAAGATTAACATCAGCAAACCAATAGCGTCAGTTAAAGCTGAATGATGTTTTGTCATTTGCTTTTCATCAGCCTAAATAGCATCTCACCAGAATGGCCAAAAATATTTTTGAAGCTATTTGTTCAGACATAAAAGAAGAGATGCACATTCACAAATTCACAAACATTGATATACACCTATAAAACAATGTGAGGAGAGGTTCAGTTCTCCGAAGAATTGATACTCAATAGACATCAAGATGCTTGTTATCTGATTTGGACAGTTTCACTTCTCCAGTGAACCAAGAACAGTGGATGCATTTAGAAAAACCAAGCACACCTTCTTGAACTAAAGGCCTTTATTTTCCTTCTCCTTCATTACAAGCCTTGTTCTCAAATAACAGATGCTAGATCAGGGTTACTACCATGGAAGCAGAAGGGAAGTTAGTAATATCTGTTGCTCCAGTCTGAGAATACTTCAGCTGGCAACTGAGTGTTGGAAACTAAATCTAATTGCAAAGTCCCCCTCATAAAAAAAAACCCCAACAAAAAAGCTTATATACTTATAGTGCAATAATGCCAATAATCAAATACAGTAATCCCTTTTCTCCTTAAGCACGATCCGTCTTTACTCATTATGCAAAATGCAAGTGAGATAGCAGTGACATTTCTCCTTTCTAGAGCCTAAATTTCACAAAGGCTAATACGTTTTGTAATTACATGTTGTGTAACATGTTAGTTTTGTACACATACAGTTCCATGCATTACCTGAAATGAGGTAGCCTGTAGTAATAGAAAGGTTTAGTTGCACTATAGAAGCATCACCCCTATAAAAAAAGATAAAATTAAGGTGTAACATTTACTTAACACCATACATAGACACCAGACATACCAGAATATTTTCCTATCCTCTGTCCCTCACTGTGATCCAACTACCCTTAAATCTATGACAGTGCTGTGTACCTGGGGCCTGAATATAGCATTCCATCATTGTATCTGAGGGTGTGACTGAAGTCCACAAAAGCTCATGCTGTAAGAAATTAGTCTTAAAAGAGCTGCAACACAAGATTGCCCTCTCTTTCCATTCTGCCATACTATCATTTTCCTTATTATTTCAGACTTTGCTGCCATTTGCCCATATTTATTTATTAAAAATGTATTTTTTGCTGCTGTTGTTGTGTGCCTTCCAGTTGTTTCTGACCTATGAGGACCCTAAGGAGAATCTATTACGGGGTTTTCTTGGCACGTTGTTTCAGAGGTCTGCCATTGCCATTCTGAGGCTGAAAGTGTACCTTTCCTTAAAGATCTTATAGCCCTCAAATGGTGGTTTAGACCTGATTTCTTGCTTCTTTGGAACAGCAGACTACAAGGTTTCAGCTGCGTCCAACAGAATACAAAGCTGTAAAAAAGAGTGACCAGAGCCTCCATAATGATAATGATAAATATATAGAAAACCTTCAACATATTTTACAGACCCGACAACCATGTTGTCACAATGGTGTGTGCCTTTGCCACCACAAAATGTATGAAGAGTGTGTGTTATTCTTAATACCTGCTTTTATTATGGCATAAACCAAGGATGGGAGTCATATGACCCTCCAGATGTTGTTGGATTGAAACTCCCATCATTGCTCACCACTGGATATGCTGGCCAAGGTTGCTGGGATTTGCAGTCCAACAACATCTGGAGATCCATATGATTCCTCAACTTTTGCAGGCCAGAGTTAAAGTACAACACAATCAAAGGTGACATCTGAGCAACAATTGATCACAGGTACATTAAAATAAAACAGCAAGTTAACATCAAATTGTGGTGATACTGTTTATATAGCTGTTTGCAAAGAAACCAAGTAATGTTCGCAGTGTTACTCAGCTAGAGATTGAGTCTCCCTTATCTGGAATTCCAAAATACTCCAAAATCTAAAATTGCCCACATGGGTGGCTGAGATAGTGACACCTTTGCTTTCTGATGGTTTAGTGTGCACAAACTTGTTTCAAAAATTATTTAAAATATTGTGGAAAAATTAGTTTCAAAATACGTTATCAGGTGTATATGAAGCATAAATGAAACCAATGTTTAGATATGGGTCCCACCTCAAAGAAATTTCATTTTATATACATATGGGACGCTCCTTCTGTGTCTACAAAAATATGAAGCTTCATAATGAATGTGAAGTCTTCTAATTAAACATTATCTTCAGCCACTAGAGCCGAATCTTACATTTTATTTGCTAATCTTGCCATTAGAAACCTCATTGGAAAGACAAAGAAACGGCTATACTTTTACTCCATTAGACATCTTGCTGGAAATGCAATTTCTTATGGTCTTTAAACCTTCTCTTTATTCCATTAGAAACTTGCTGAATCACAGCTAACCACAGGTTAAAGCTATTTCAGAACCCACAGAAACAAGCCCTTCCATTCTAGCAATCGAAGGTAGCTTTACCTTTCAAGTTTTCTATTATATCAGCATTCAGTAAGCTTATTTCTCAGCTTTAACAAGTTGATTAGCCTTTTCTTCCCTGCTCACAGAAATATTTTAACCATGTGACTGAAAAGAAAATCACTCAGCTGCTTCAAATAGTTAGTAGCCACATTTTTTTTATGTTGCCTTCAGTAAAAATCAATAATAGGTTTAATAGCAACATTCATTTTCTGAGACAGACCTCCCCTCTGTTCAAAGATTTCATGTCACCTTCACAGAATTTAAGGGGGAATCAGATGGCCTTAGGTCATTTCAACCACAGATTCTGAAAAGGGGACTAAAATGTAAAATAACTCATGGATCTTATATAAGCTTCTTGCACCAATAACTTCTCTGGGGAGAAAGAATATATACTGTACTATTGGTTTTGATAAACTTTCAGTGCTTCAAATAGAGGTTTTCTTTGCACGTACTTTTATTTGTAGGACTACTTGTTGTTAACTGCTTTTGAGCCAACCTTGACTCATGGCAACCCTGTGGATGAGATATCTCCAAGACTCCCTTTCTTCCACTGCTTTTCTAGCATCATTGTCTTTTCCAATGATTCATACCTTCTCATGATATGGTCAAATTAAGGCAGCTCCAATTTCCTGGCTCTCACACAGAGTTCGGCCTTGATCTGTTCTAGAACCCATTTGTCTGTTTGTAGGACTACACAACTAAAACATTTCTTTAGGTTGGCGTTGCTGGTGCTGAAGCTGTTTAATGATATTTAGAGTTGTGAAGTAATTTTAAAACACTCTGTTAGAAATCCATGACCTCAAAATATTCTTCCCAGTTGCAATCAAAACAAAGATGAAAGCCTCTAAAACACTGCTTCATAAATGACAGGGATTTTTGTACAATAAGTAGCCATAAATTTTTAATTATGCCTGAAGAGATCATTTCTCCAGCAGAACAAATAACAATGTGATGGGGCAAGGAAAGGAGATGGAGAAGAGGGATTTATGAGCAAGAAGATGCCTTACCAAACATGGTCAGCATTAACAGCTTCATCGAATAATAAAATATACATGCAAAATGCTCCAACCACCAAGGCATGGAACGAAGAAACTGTCCTAAAAAGAGACAAAAATAATCTTCATTAGGAATGTACTGTTCTACAACTCTAGAAAGAAAGAAAAAGAACTTTCTGTTGTTATAGAAAAAGAGTGCAACTGATACCAGAAGTTTTGGAAACTCTTAAGGAGATAATGTTTTTAGCCACATTTGGCAAAACCATTAATATAAGCCACAAAGTTTTTAATAAATAAATAAATATATACATAGCAGAGATGGACAAATGTGCCGATCAAGTTTCACAGACATGCAGGCTGTAGTATCCCTAAAAACCTAACCAAATAAATAAATAATCTGGAGATGGTTTTAGGGCAGAATAGAAAAATGTACTGGGGAAAAGGAACATCTAATTCCTGGTTCTACTTGTTTCTATTGTTCTGCCAGCATTCACCTTCAGATTCTCTCTATGGTGTTTAGATTTTATCTTAACAGAAACAGATTACACTGAAGAAGTGGGCTTGAGGGCAGGGGGTTGCCTTGGTCTCTAAGGTTCACACACACCTAAGAACTAATGCTCCAGAAAGAATCTATGCTTCTTCACTCTGTTCAACAAGGGTAGTGACAGTAGCTCTGTGGGGATCCCCAAAAAACGACTCCCATAACCAAAGTGAACAAAGAACTACCTGTGTATACAGGAGCTGTATGCATTCATCAGAGAGGCTTTGGATTTCTGTGGAGCCAGTGGTTATGGTGCAAAAACCATAGCCAGTGGATATGGTGCCTGAAGACTAACATCCAACATTTATTTTTTGGGATTTATGGCATTTTAAAATAGTTCTGCTTGTTCAGTGTTTTGTTTTCTATCTTTCTAATTTCAGTTAAGAAATGCTTTTAAACTTTACATTCTGTATTGCTGTCCTTGTAATGCTTTAATTTGGCATCACCCCAAGAAAAAAGAAAGATGGAGACCATTTAGTATAACCTTAGAAATGTGGATCAATAGTTCTCTTTGAACCACCAATAAGTCCAATAACTAAATGAAATAGCTTCAGAAAGGAAGCTAACAGCATTTTAATACCATCTTTCCACTAAAAAAAAAAATACTACCGATCAGGATAGCTAATTAAAAGTGCTGAGAATAAATAACATTATACCGTTAAATTAATTTCCATTATCAATGAATAACAAACAGCTTGGGTCTACGTATCTACATAAGCCTGACCAAGTTTTAAGGTCTTGGGAAAAGGGCTTTTTCTTGTCTAACCATCATCTCAGGTACACTTGGTGAGGACATAGGTGAGGAATTCTCTCCCATAGGAAGTTTGGTTAGCCCTCTCTTTGCTCTCTTTTCACTATCTCTTTAGTTAGACAGGCTAATAACTTTTAATCGGCTGTACAAATGTGTGTGCGTGTTTAAATGGGGTATGTTATTGTTATTTTCCTTATGTTTTAAATGGTTTAAAATTATTTTTATAAGATAATTGAAATTGGTTTTGTTTTTAAATATGCATTATATTTTGTTGTATTTTGTTTTAAGCTATCCTATAAATTACCTTGGATCCAATATTAGGAGAAAGACTGGATATATAAGTAAATTAAACAATGGAAAGAAAGTTTTAAAAGGCCAAATTGAATATATGAACTTGTTCATGTTTAAGAATAACATGCTGGACCTTAGTAGTCTATTAACAGCAGACAAGAAGGGACAAGGTACAATGTAATGTTTTTGCATAAGTCTTCTAAATTCAAAATACCTTCTTATGGGGTGTGGAACTTTTGATCCTCAGATGTTTTGACTTAACATCTTCCATCAGCCTCATCCGGCATGGCAAACGACAAGAAACTGTGGAAGTTGTAGTCTAAAACATCTGGATGTTTTGCTACAAAATATACTTCTTTGAAATAAGGTAGACAATGATTCGTCAGTTGGTTTTCAACAGAAAACACTGCTTCGTCTTTATCCTGTTCTTGTGTTTTGTAATGCTGGCAAACTAAGCTTTCTAGTCAGAAGCTGATGTTCTGGAGAAAAACTTTGGCTGAAAAGTTTACATGTACCAAGCTGCTATCAAAAAAGAGGGCACCCTTAGTTAATTGGATATGCCTCTCCACAAATGGAAACATATACACATTACATACACAGTGTTTTAAGATAAAATATTTAAAAAGGTAATGATGGTTCAACTATTATTCAACTCCACATAAACTAATCTAAAATCTATTTCAGTGCTTATTTTACTTATTATTTAAATACACTTCCATCTTTATATATATGAAACCAAGGTGATTTCTCTATGAAAAAGTGATTCATTTAACAAAATTCCTACACACATTTTCTTGGAAGCAAGAATTCCCATTTTAGAATTTACAATTTTGGCAAGTGCACTTGGAATCACATTTTAATTATTGTAAAATTGTCTGATTTTATTTTGGTGTTTTTTTTTAAAAAAAAATACGGTTATTTAGAAACATTTACCTTGAATTCCATTCAATCTTCTTCTTTTGGTCAAGATTGTTAAAACCAGAGGTTAGACGTGCAGAAATCCAAGAACTTAGCGAGTGGAAGCCAAATTGAAATATAGCAAAACTGCTAATGATAACAGCCAGATTAAGTTTACTGAAGGTAGCCATCATTTTTCAGCCTGTTGAAAAACACAAAGCGCCTTAGTTCAGACATGTATTGAAACTTTAGTATGTGTAAAGGAACGACAGTGCTAGTTTTAAAATGAAAAATTGCATTAATACAGATACTGCAGTTCTCAACAGCTATATTGTGAGTTGTTGTAAAGCATCCATGCAGTTGCAAGTGTCCCATGCCTGTATAAATATTTGTCCCCTATAGTTTTCTTGAGTTCAAAAGAATGTTTTGTACCCATTATTCTCATCAAAGTTTTCCAAACAGTGTACGTTATCATACCTGCTGTGTCATCCTGTCCTCAAATTATGTCAGTTGGACAGGAAAAAGATTTCCACAAAATTCAATATACAGTCTACCCTTGCGATACACAGACTTCCCTTATGCAGCTTTGAGCGTACAAGTATGGGAAGTGGCAAGGCTGAGTACCCTTTGGGTTTGGCTGGTCAACCAATTGCAAATCCACCTAATAGTTGCATTGTATATCATCATCATCATCATCATCATCAAGATTCAGCCCCAAACTGTTCAGAGCACTGTGTATTTGTTCCTTGTCATGTCACACACTAGTAACAGCACCAGGAAGCACAAATACTGTTCCCAGTGAACATATGTAATCCAAGGACATAGCACAGAAGAGAAATGAGAGGCACAATACCACTACATCTCTATACTGACTCCATTGGTGAATTTTGTCACACTAAGAAAAGTTATATAGCTGTTGTGAACCAACAGACACTGGGGAACAATAGGATCTAGCCCCTTTGAACATATAGACACTGCCATAATTGGGAGGGGGGGTGCACATGCCTTCAAGTCACTAGTCGACTTATGAAGACCTCATGAATTTCAAAGGGTCTTTTTAGGCAACCAATACTCAAGTGGTTTTGGCACTTCCTTCTCCAAAATATAGCCTACAGCACCTGGTATTCCTTTGCAATCTTCCATCCAAATACTGACCGGGGTTGACTCTTAGAGCTTTAAAGATCAGACAGGATCTGATGTCTTTAGGGTATTTAGGCCCACTACTGTATAACTGCTGTTTCTCAAATATTCACTCCTTTGCTTCCAATAAGAACATAGGCACAGGGTCTGTTGGAGCTGCTATTCATTCTCAGCACCATTTTCATGTCTTCCACCTCCCCAGAGACCTTTACTCATCTCCAGTGTCATGCAACCTGTTAGTGACCCCCTACCTCAGTGGGAAAGATCACAGAAGAGCCAACTGATCCTCAGTGGTATGGGCATCATTTTTGCTCTAGTAGGGAACCAGAGCTTTTCCAGAATGTTTGAGACGGCAATGCCAGAGATGCACTCATATGCAGCATGGAGATGCATTAACAGGAAAATGATCTTTGGCTTTAGTCTGTCACATGGTTTTCTCAGGCACAAGGGCTCTAAAGGGAAATACAGGCTGGCAGCCGTCTTCCTCTGCACTAAGGGCAGAACTCCCTCTATCACCATTCAATAAATCTGTGATTCTGTCAGCTGCCTGTGATAATGATGGTTGAAACAGATGGCCTCTCCCACACTTGTTACTCACCCCAAGTGCCTTCACCATGAGCTCACAATAAGAGGGGGCACAGCACAATCCATGCCAAGGCTACATAGGACTATTTTACCCACACAGCTTCATCACTAGAGTGCCAGAAAGAAGTCTTTAGGGCAAGATCAAGCTATTTAAATTCTTTCCAGCACTGCTCATGACATGAAACAAATATGCGAGGAAGGTGACAAACCAAGTTTGTTGGGAAGGCAGAGATTCCTTCTGGAAATGCTTTCAGATTTGGGATGGTAGGGATATGGACAGCCAGCATGGTATAGTAGTCTGAGTGTTGGACTATGGAGATGAAGCTTTGATTCCCTGCTTGAGCATAAAAACCCACCAGGTGATCCTGGGCAGTCACAATCTCTCAGCCTTAGAAGATGGCAATGGCAAACCCCCTCTGAAGAAACTTGCTTATCAAACCCTATGATAGGTTTGCCTATTGGGTTACCATAAGTCAAAAATGACTTGGAAGCACACAACAACAAGGGATATGGGCAGATTTGGTAATATCATACTGTCTCCATGATTATTATTAATATTTATTTATTTATTTATTTATATTCCGCTGAATTGTGCAGGAAAGGTTATCCTATAGGAGAGAAAGGGCAGGGATGGCGATTTCGGTACCAATGTCAATACCATTGTTAGGAGCAGTAGAAGTAACAGCAACAGTAATAGTAGTAGCAGGGGAGAGAGGTCAAGGAGGCTGATCTGGGAAGGCCTGCCGGAAGAGATCCGTCTTGATTGCCTTTTTAAAGGCTTCCAAGGTGGTAAGATGACAGATCTAGTCCGCAGGTCATTCCAGAGTCTGGGAGCAGCAAATGAAAAAGTCCTCTGGGTCACCGCAGACAACCTAGTTTTCCTAGGTTGTGAGGAGACTGATACCATTGACGCCTGAGTAATATAGCAGCGGTAGGGAACATGTGGGTCTCCAGATGTTGCTGAACTGAGCCACCATAGCCAACAGTAAGGGACGGTAGGAGAAGCAGTCAACCACCTCTAGAGAGACAGCCACAGATTCTCCACCACTGAGAACACTGCATGTGACAGGCCAAAATCATGTCTCCCTTCTCCTGGCTTTAGTTTATCACAGCCCTTGGGATGTTGTGATATGGGTTGTGGGTGGAAAGAAGGGGAAGGAATTGCAAAACAGTTTGACAATTGAACAGGTATTTAATTTGAGTTCTATCCAGTTAGAACAAGGAAAGTAAGAGGGGAGTGAAGCAGAGTTCAGGGGAAGGTCTGGAAGGATATAACTCAGCCTAGGGAGATAGCTTTGTATTGTTCATGTTTAAACAGAAATCTTGAAAATAAAACTTTTAATGTTTAGTATATAAGCACAAAAGAGACACACGCTTGTCCCTTTTAAGAATTATTTTAATTATCTTATGAATGGATCATGGAGAAGTGATAAGCTGGGCAACAGGGAAGAAAAGGTTGTGTGGGAAATGAGATCTGTCTCAGAGCTGTTCACAACCGTCTACTTTCGATGGATGTATTCAGTTCACAACAAAGAAAAACTAATCTGTGCTCACCAATCCTGTTGGTTACACACCTTCCAAACCTCCCTAAATTTCTATGCACTGAGTGGAACTTTATCAAATATGTACTAAGCTTGGAAACATTATTTTTTGGACTACAACTCTCATGGCATAATGGTTTGAACATTAAACTACAACTCTGCAGAACAGGGCTCAAATCCTTGCTCAGCTATGGAAACCCACTGGTTGACTTTGGGCTAGTCACTCTCTCTCAGCATAAGAGGAAGGAAAAGGCAAACCTCCTTTGAACAGATCTTGCCAAGAAAAAGACCTAATTGCTTCAGCTTAAGGTCGCCATAAGTCGGAAATGACTTGAAAGGCCACAATAACAACAATCCTATTATGCATGGTGAGGGCACATTTACCACATTTATTCTATGGAATGATTGTCACTGCTACTGTCTAATGCCCCATTTCCTACTATCCCTCTTGGACATTTCATTTTGCTGCTGAGAATCACAATTAATTATCCCAGGATTAAAAATTCTTGCAAAGCTGTAGCCATTTTATCTGGATCACTGGATCACTCTGCCCATTTCACTGACTTAGGCAGGACTTGCATGTTGTTATATTCATATAACTGATATAATTACATTTCAAAATTGCTTACAATCAAAAAGGAAATGTTTTAAAAATTCTACAGACAGCCTTAACAAAACAAGAGAACTAAATGTAATAAAAACAGCAGATAAAACAATAGAAGCAGGAGAGTATACAATAAAAGTCTGAGCAAACAAAGAAGGCCCAGCCTGGCGCCTAAAGCTCGCGAAACTAGATAACAAACTGGACTTGAGTCAGGGCTCCTTTTAAAAAGAGGACCTTTATCTGGTTGTCACTTTCCTAAATACTATCCCAACAGGCACTTGAAAAGGGGCCTCTGATGACAATCCTAACAAGTGCATTACTTAAAGGCAAATTACACAGAACTCAAGATAGTATCTCTAATGATTTAAGAAGTGATTTGAGCAGAGTGTCACCTGTTAGACCAGTGCGCCATAGCCAACAAATACCTGCATTAAAAAAATTTATTGGATAGCCAGGAGCATTTCAGACTCTAGTGCTGGTCTGCAGGTTACAACCATCTTTATTCCCCAGAATACATCTGAGCAGCATCTGTACCCAGAGGCATTCTTTAGTAGTAAAGATGGTGACTGGCTAAAGAATAGGCGCTTTCCCTTGAAGCAACTCTGCGTGCCTGCAGAAAACAAAAGGAAGAAATCAAAGATATAGCTGTGTTAGTCTGTAGAATCAGTATGTAGAGAGATCTTGTAATATCTTTGAGACTAACTGAAAGAAAGAAGTTGGTAGCATGAGCTTTCAAAGACTTAAGATTACCTCCTTAGATGCAAATAAAATAATGACCAAATGCATCTGAGGAAGGAGACAAGTCTAGGAAAGCTCGTGCTGCCTTCTTTCTTTCAGTTAATCTCAAAGGTACTACAAGATATCTCTACAAAAAGACAAAAGTAACTCAAATACCACCAGTGCTGCCTTGTAAAAGGCAAGGGTTGGGAATATCAAAGAAGAAATTGGGGATGTCAAAGAGGACACTCTCTCTACAAAGAGAGAGGAGGAAGGAGACAGGAGAAGAGGAGAGAGGATGCTCAATGAAGAGAGAAAATGAAGAGTCAAACTAACAAGATTTGGAAAGCAAGAGGTGGTGGTGGAAAAGGTCTATGGTGTGACTCAGTAGCAGAGTAGGAGATGTAGGGAGTGTGTACATCAGAGAGGAGGAGAGAGACATGACACACCTATGTTCAGGTCCCTTGACAACTTAATTGTCTTTTAAGTTTTACCATCCACTCTGTGAGATATGTGTTTTCTGAATTTTATTTATTTATTTTATATTTCATCTTTCCCCCAATATGGGGGAAATGACCATCCCACCATGACAACCATTTTGTGACCGCATCCTCTCAAAATTTTGAAAGTGTCCAAGGAGCTCCAGAACATCAGTGACTCCTAATTTAGGACCATGATTTACACACAGCCTTTTCGTGTATTCATCCAAACTTCTGTGTTGAAAGATTAAGATCCCTTATGCTTCCTCGGTTACTGCAATAAAAAGCAAAGCTGTGATTCGACTATGGAATAAATAAACGATACTTAGATTAGATAAATTGAAGAGGTAGTCTTAAAATAGTGAGGAAAGCCATTTCTGGTGCATAGCATTCAACTGGCTACATACCAGTTAGAGAAGTCAAATTTTGCAGACCCTTTTAAAACAAGATTTGTCTAATCTGAACTGCAACTCAATTGTCATGCCATTTACAAGAAATCCATACTTCAGCTTCACCAAACAATAAGGTTTTGACAACATTGAAATATTTCACACAAAAGTGATAATAGTAATAGATGTAAAGAAAACAGTTATTTGGATACCAGATAAAGGAAATGGATACTTTTACAAAAAAGAAATATGGAGGCAGTTAACATATTGTTGCCATGCTTTGAAGACTGTGTGGCAAAAGACAAAATCCATCACTATGCCTGTGAATATCCGTGTGTGCCTTCACGTTGAACACCAATCTATGATGACCCAATGGATTTCATAAAGTTTTCTTAGGTAAGGAATACTCAGAGGTAGTTTTGCCAGTTCTTTCCTCTGAAATATAACTCAGTATCTGGTGTTTGTTGGCAGTCTCCCATCTGAATAGTAACCAGAGCTGACCCTGCTCAGTTTCCAAGATCAGATGGGATCTGGTGCCTTTAGGTTATTTAGAACATTATATTACCATGACTAGGAAGGAACATTTGAATCAGTGGTATGCCCTCATTACATACCCATAACTCCTGCCATTACACAGCAACCTGCCTTTTTTAAAAAGAAAGAAAAGAAAAGATGGGAACAATGATAAGTTCAAAAATAAGCACACCATAGTATATGTATACATTTATTTAACGTACTCCTTCCTACACATGCTGGCAGAACAGAAATGTCCTTGCTGGTTTGGAAATAGTCTAAAGAAGCAGCATGGAAACATTTGCTTATTTATGCACAATGATCAAGTAAGCAGCAGCAGAAAACTGGGGAAGGGAAGTCTGCTTGAGTTTTTATTAAGGGGACACATTTCATTGGCCTGAAATCTGGCTAGAAGTGGAGACACAGAACATGATTATATTACAAGCCTCACTTGTTCTCTTTGATGACACACATGCAAAAGTTTGGAAACGAAATGGACCCATTGCAAAATATCTATACATTCATACTGCCTTAGCTATTTGTTTTAGATCCTACTTTTCACCCAGCAGAGGATCCAAGGTGGCTTATAATTTTAATTAAAACAAAATACAGCTCAAAAATATTCAATTAGTAATAATGAAGAACAAATAAAAACAATTTAGTAAAACAATGCACTAAATTAAAACAGATTTTTTTAAAAAAAAGAAGACGAAAAAGAGGGGGAAATAAAATACCCTCATTAAAAGACCCTTTTATAGTAGCTAGTTAATGGCCCAACATGTTTCTAAATAAAAAGGTCTCTGCTGGTCAAAGGAATTAAAAAGGGGTCAAGTCTGGCTTGTCATGGAAGAATTTTTCATGGCAAGGCATCTCTTTATCATGCCTTCATTGTTTGGATAGGGAGGCTGAAAGAAAGCCTTCCCTCAAAGTTTTTAAAAATCAGACAGCCTCATATAGGGAGATATAGGGCCTGAACAAACAGGCCAAAATAAAGCTGCTTCGGGTCACTTTGAAGGTATGCTGTTTAAATGATGCATGTGTCCTAAGAAGCTGGAAGCTGCGCCAAAGCCATGCTCCAGTCCTAAGGACTGCAGCATAGCTTTGGCGCAGCTTCTGGCCTCTTTAAATGCACGTGTCATTTAAACAGCATACCTACAAAGTGACCCAAAGCAGCTTTATTTTGGCCGGTCTGTTTGGGCCCATAGTCTTTCAAACAGTCTGGATCTGAGCCTAACCAGCTGTGTGACCAGTGATCACACACAGGACTTAATCAGATGGGGAAAAGCAGGGAAAAGCAGGGGTTTAAACAGACATTATCCTGTGAAAATTATGTGATCATGTGAAGATTTTCACATGACATCACAATTAGAGAGAACTTGTCCCAGCAATAACCAAGTAATAACCAGCAACAAATCATTCACAGGGAAATCTCATGGGAATATCCTGGAAGCTGACAGATCCTTTTTGGATCTATTGTGGGGAGGCAAAAAAAAAAAAAAAAAACACCCAACTGATCTGCTCAAATCGCTAGTGGCTTTATCCTGAGGAGTGAAGATTTTGGGGGAGAGGGTTGTAAGTTTAAAAAACTCTCATCCCTGTATCATAAAAGTGAGCTTGTTTGCCACAATTCAGCACAGCAGCAGAAAGCTTGGAGGTCTTTCCTCCACTTTCTCCTTATTTGGATGCTTGTTGATGTCCTTCAGAAGGCTCCTGAAAAATTAAAAGGCTCCTATTGTAGGTTGTGTGAGGTCCTAAAGAGGAACTGGAATTGACTGCAATATTGTCCCGCAAGCCCCATTTGTACATTTAATTAATAAACTCATGTTTTCAGCAGCTGCTTCTTTTGACTCTTTGCCTGGACTCCTCTCTACAGCTCAGCTGCCATCACTATTCCCTAAATTCACAGATTTTTGTCAGGCTGTCTGTGGTTCTTACAAGTACATATGTGTTTTCATTTACACATTTCTGCCTACCAGGGACTTTCATGAACCAAGTATCATTCCCATAGTTTTAGTTGTTTATTGCCCTCAAATCAACCCCGACTCATGGTGACCCTGTGGACATCCATAAGACCCCCTTGACCTCCACTGCTCTGCTCAGATCCTGTAAATTGAGGCCAGTGACCTCCCTGATTGAGTCTCTCCATCTGGCATGTCATCTTCCTCTCTTTCTTCTGCTTTCTACTTTCCCTAGCATTATTCTCTTTTCTAGTGAGTTATGGATTTTCATGATGTGGCAACAGTTTCATTCATCTTGGCTTCAATGGAGAGTTCAGGCTACAATCTATTCTAAGACCCATTTGTTTTGTCTTTTTGACCATCCATGGTATCCTCAGCAATCTTCTCCAGCACCACATCTCAAATAAGTTGGGGAGTTTTCTATTTCCTTTTTTCATTCTCTAGTTCTCACATCCACACATGGTAATATGGAATCGCTTGGAAGATTCTAACTTTTAGTACCCAGTTGTATATCTTTACACTTTAGGATCTTGTCTAGTTATTTCATGGCTGCCCTTCCCATTCTTTTTATTTCCTGACTACACTCTCCATTCTGATTATTGATTGATCCAATGTATGGAAAATCTTTAACTATTTTGATTTCCTCAGTGTCTTGGTAGATCTTCCATGGTTACTATTTTTGTTTTCTTTATGTTCAGCAGTAAGCCTGCCTTTGCACTTTCTTTTACCTTCCTTAGTAATTATTCCAAGTCGGTGATGCCTTTAGGTGGCCCATTTAATTGCTAAACTAATAGTAATACCATGTACATTTCTATACCACTTATCAGTGCACTCAGCACTCTCTAAGCGGTTTACAATGTGTAAGCCAATTGCCCCCAACAAGCTGGGCACTCATTTTACCAACCTACAAAAGGATGGAAGTCTGAGTAGACCCTGGATCCTTGCAGGATCAAACTCACAACCTTGTGATTGTAGTACTGGCATTTAATCCCTGCGCCACCAGGTCTCCTTTATGATAAACCAATTACTAAATAGAAACTAAATTTTCTCTAATATCATGCACTTCCATCTGTCTTGATTTGGCAGGAATAGTTCTGACTAATGCTCTTATTGTCCCATGTTTTCCAGCTGCTTTTAAAATGTTCAGGTTTCTCTCTTATCTTCCCACTTTTGTCCTTTGTCTTCAGCATAGTTCAGTTGCTGCAAACTGTGCTCAAACTGCAAAAATTGACTGTATTCAATTAACTCAGTGGGAGAGAGAGGAAAGGCAGAATCTTGCCCTTTCCAGTAGACTCGGGCACAAGCAAAGAGCAGCAGCCTTTTCTAGCTTCTGCATCTTCCCGCACTAATACCTTTTGCCGTGTTGACAACACTGTGATATTGCTTGATCATGTTTCCTAGATTTCATCCATGAAATGCTGGAGTGCCTGCATTTATCTACCAGAACTAGCAAGGCCAGAGTACATGTGCATACCACGCAACATTTCATACATGCACCAAGACATCAGAGCTTAAAATTTGGGAAGCCTGAATGACTACAATTAATGAGGGAAAGAGAGAAAATGAAAATTAAAGGTAAATAATTAATATCACACAGATGAAATAATGAAAGCCTCAATGTCAACCCAATCTCTAGCTAAATAGGAGCTAAATGATAAATTCTAAGTAAACAAAAGGACGAGGCTCAAGTCAGTCTTAGCAGAGCTTAGGAAAGAAGGGGTCAATATTCTGTTTTTCCATTACGGAAATTCCAGTAAGTTCTTTTAGGCCTGTTACAGGCTGCCAAAATAAAGCTGCTTTGGGTCTCTTTGGCGGTATGCTGTTTAAATGATGCGTGCACCCTAAGAAGCTGCACTCCAGTGCTTAGGAATGGAGAGTGGCTTTGGCGCAACCTCCAGAATCTTAGGACCCATGTGTCATTTAAATAGCATGCCCTCAAAGTGACCCAAAGCAGCTTTATTTTGGCAGTCTGTAACAGGCCTTATATATATTTATTTTCACAGTAACCTGATCTAAGTAGCAAAAACTTAATTTAGTTAGGATCACTAATACATCAGAAAAATAGGCCTCACCTTGTGGAAGCAAGTGCCTGAAAAAGGTTTGTTGGCTTCCCTATAAGCCATTAAATTCTCAGTCAATTAAAATAGCACTGTTTACTAGCTCTGACTGTGAATTTAAATCCCATTTGGTTTGGATTAGAGGAACTCCTATGCACAGAAACTTCTACGTGGGTTTAAGAAGGTAAAGTTGATTTGTCCAAAGTGCAGACTATGCCTCTTGGGTCTAACTGCTGTCCTGCTTAAACCAGAAGTGCATCGTAGAATAATGTGTACTCTCCTGTTGTTACGTATTGCAAGAGAAGATTAGTAGTGATGGGAAAGCTGTCATCTGAACTAGGAAGCTACTGCTCCATTACTGCTCTTTTCATTGAAGCTTGGTAGACTTCCAAGAAAATGGAGGGACCCACAGAACAACTATTTTAAAATCCCAAGTGTGGATTAAAAGTACTTATTTAAGAATTAAAGCTAGATGTATAAGAAGAGATTCCATATAACAGTATTAATACTTAGGCTTCACATTAAATAGGCTCAGCAATGGAGCTTCCTATGTCCCCGGAAAATAGCATCTTGTTAATTAGCCTCCAGGGGCAAGATTACAACACTTGAATATACCAGCTATAATTTCAACAGAAAATCAGTTGAGAGTTTACTCTTCCACAGGGTGCAATGTTCAGCTCTTAATAGTAGGAAATTATTAAGAAATAATTTTCAGAGTGTGTTGAGAAAAATATTTCTTCAAAATGCATTGATTTCATTTGTTCAGCAAAAACCAACATATTTGATTAAATTTAGCTTTTAGTACACTTTTCAAAATAATAAAGTATTTCAAAATTCAGGATGAGGGTAAGAATGACCTCTTCACCAACTCTGTACTGTTAGTACCAGTTTTAACATCTGTTTCTATCACTTGTCAGTTCCTTGTGAAAGTCTAGTGGTGAGATTTAACTAAAATTGAATTACAACTAAAATTATCTACATATTGCATGAATCAACACATATTCTTACTTCTAAAGAAGGGTTGATTTAAGGGGAAAAAATCCATTTCAGCTGTAGCAAGCGGCAAAGTTCTTACAACAATAAATCATGATTGCTTGTTTAACACATTTGTCTTTCAATGTAAAGGACTGCTGCTCTACACCAGATCAATTCAGCTGGAACAATAAATACGCAGAAGCAAGCTTCTGTGCCCAATTTTCAAGTCTCCCATATGCAAAATGATGTTCCATAAATAGTTCTTGTTTGGCTCCTGATTAACATACACATTTATTGTTTTAATTTGGATAAATGATACCTATCCTTTTATGTTTCATTGTATCTAGCAACATGATCCAACATCAATAGATCTGTAGACTAACTATGTAATGCCCTTAAATATCTTTGTGGGCCAGGATCTTTAATGAACATAAGTTCTGGCCAGCTATAAAAGCTGGCTAAAAATGTGCATCCCTGAACTGCAAGACCCACAGTCCTATACACAGAGAGTAAATCCCAATAAACTCCCCTGGACTTCTAAGAAAACATTATAGAACTGCATTGTCCCAAAAACACCCCAGCGAACATCAGCGGGATTTGTTTCCAAGTAACTAGGGGTAAGATTAGATGGTTAAAACAGTAGTGCATTCTGGATCTCAGTGTGGTCATGATGCAGAATGCGCTGCAGTCAGCCTGATGGAGAACCTTATGAGGAAAGAAACAGGAGTGAGACTGTAGTCTTACTGTTTATGGAAATGGTATATTCTCAGACCAACTCTGTGGACTAGGGGTTAAGGCACTCTATTACTGTACATTTGTTCCATTCCTGTCTACAAAGTACAGTAGGTTGCATTGAGGACCTGTATGTCAGTCCATGGGAGTCTCGCTGTGACATGCTACAAAGTACCATCTTGTGCAGGGTGACCAAATGTCATAACCACAAAGGAGGAGAAGGCATCGCAAAATGTTGAACGCTCACGAAAAATGTAGAACAAGACAAAATAAAAGCTGCAAACATGCTCCTTAGTCATGCTCAAAATGGAGGCTATTTTGAAAATCCTCCTGGATAGAAGGTTGAAATATGGGACATGTCTTAGCAAAGGAGGATATCTGGTCACCCTGCATCTTGTATCCTAGGCTTCTTAATACCTACATGAAGCTACTGGGTTTGAGCATTAGGGGATCTGGAACAAGACTGATAACATTTACAATATGTGGACAACATTTACTCTATTTCTGTTACATCCAAATCAGGAAAGATGTCAATACTTGACTGCAGAGGTGGACTGGATGAGAGCCAAAGAGCTGAAGCTCAATCCTGATAAGACAGAGGGACTGTGGATGAGTTTCCCAAGTAAAGGAATTAGGCAGGTTACCAAGTCTGGCTAGTTTTTCATTCCCCCTGAAAAATAGATTTGCAGTTATTAACCTTTATTTTATTTTTTATAGGTGCTCCCAGATACACGACTATCAGTGCAATCTCAAGTGACTTCTATGGCTAGGATTGCACACTAAGAGCTTAGGCTAGTATCTCAACTGTGTCCACACCTGGAGAAGGATAGCCTGGTGATATGGTCTACATGAGGCTAGTTTGGGAGCTGCAGCTTATACAGAATGCAATGGCTCAGTTACAGATCTGAGGTGCCTTACCTCATACATACCCTTGTGTTTAAGGATCCATCCTGTCTACCAGTCTGATACTGAGCTAGGATTAAAGTTGATATTAATATACAAAGCCATACACAACTTGGGCCCAGGTTATCTCAAAATGTGTCTTCCATAGTACCAATTTCCAAGCCTACTGCAATATTCAGGGGAAGGCTCAGTTGTCCATGCCAGAAGTCTATAGCCTATGAATTTCTATCTAGTGGAGTCATGGAGATGGGCCTTCTCTGTGATGATACCTCTCAGGCCTCAATGCTGCCGTATTTTACATGTTGCTTTAGAAAACAAGTATATCTTTTTGCCCCATGGAGCCAATAGTTCACTTGAAATATTTCCTACATTACATTACTGTGTTTTTAATGCACTGTCTCGTTGCTTTGTTTGTAGAGACTTATGAATGTAAGAGCAAGTACACAGTATCCCTAATAAATATTTAACACTGTAATGTTAAACATGAAGTTGGCGCTCTAATTTGAAACAATTACTTATGAGTTAATTTTACATAGCCAATTTGCAAAGGACTAACTAAGCGTCACATGGCATTTTTAAAAAAATAACCGTATTGAACATTTGTTAACATATACCAGTATTATAATACACTAAGATGGGCTAGTAACAAAGAATTACTTCATACATCTGCAAATCAGAAATGGTTCAACACAAAAACACAGTTGTTGTGAAGTTGAAGGCTTTCATGGCCGGCATCCATAGTTTTTGTGGGTTTTTTGGGCTATGAGGCCATGTTCTAGAAGAGTTTATTCCTGATGTTTCGCCAGCATGAAGATGCCAACCACAGATGCTGGCGAAACAGGAATAAACTCTTCTAGAACATGGCCACATAGCCCGAATCTATCATAGGATTTTCTAGGGAAAATTTGTTCAGAAGGGGTTTGCCATTGCCTTCTACTAAAGCTTAAAGAGTATGGCTTACCCAAGGTCAGCCAGTGGGTTTCTATGGCCAAACAGGGATTTGAACTCTACCTTCCTATTGCCCTAGTCCAGTGATTCCCAAACTCTGGCCTTCCACATGTTTTGGATTTCAGCTCCTAGAATCCCAGGCAACTGGCCAAGATGGCTGAGGCTGCTGGCAGTTTACGTCCAAAACACCTTGAGGACCAGAGTCTGGGAATCACTGTCCTAGTCCAACGCTCAAACCATTACTCCATGCAGGTGTCTACAGTGATGCTGCGGTTCTGTTTTAGTATCAAATGCATTTCCCTCTTAACCAAACAGGAGTGGATGGGTGAAGATTATCATACCCAGTTTTTGGTGGGTAAATCACCCACATCCATTCTTTTCTACTATAGTTCTAGAACAGCACTATGCAGTTGTGGGCTGTGGACCAATGCTGGTCCACAAACCACTGGCTGCCATTCCTTGGCAAGTTTCCAGAGGAGAAACAAATAGCTGTAGCAATGGGTACAAATATGGTGCTAGGCCCACAACAGCTTAAGAAGCACTAGACAACTCAAGATTCATCTCCTGTGGGACAACTAGACTCACATAAACAGTATGAAACTGTCCCCAAAGTCAAACTCAATTGCATTAAAATACCCCTTAAAGTTTTGCGACTATAGTTTCTGTACTTGCAAAGCACAGTTTTAGCAGAGTACTACATGTCACCCAGTTGTTCATTAGCCACCTTGAGTCTCTATATTGGGAGAAAGGCAGGAAATAAATAAATAAATAAAATTATTATTATCATAATCATTATTATTATGACTATCCAAACTAAAGCTGTGGCAATCGCTAATTACACTATTAATGAATCCTGTAAGCTGCAAGCCTGTAAGAATACTGCAAGCTGCAAAAGATGTGCATTTTTATTGCAAGTTACTAGAAGATCAACTAAATTTATATGTGATACAAAATATCCTTGCAATTGGAAAACTGGAACTTGGATTGTACATCCTACTTAGTTTTCAAATTGGCTGAGTCTAGACTGCCAAGGGTTTCTGTGGCATCAAAGAAAATGATTAAAGGAGTCCCTCCAAAGCAAATTTGCTAGGGCACCAAGAGAAGCAGAGCAAGTGACTTCTAGTGAGGATACAATTACAAAAGTGAAAAGGTCAAAAGGGAAGGAAGAAAATCCAGGATTCTTTGCCCAATATAATCAAATGACTAATTTGTAAACTCAAATTATGAATCAGATTAGCCAAATTATCTTTTGGACCAGCCTCTCCTCTCCAGACAATTCTCCAAACATCCCAATACCTGTAGCTCCAATCCAAAATTGTCCATATTCAGAAAGCTTTCTGTGCCCTGCAGTCATAAATACCCAAATTCATTTGTTTATTGCCAGTATTTCAGATTCTCAAGATACCTTTTATTATTATGAGAAATTTTATATGTTTATGTTGGCATACAACACACAACGCTTACTCCCCACAGATTTTACATGTCTTTTCAATCCTAAAGTAGAAATACAGTGGACCCTTGGTATCCGCTGAGACCCCCGTGGATAAGAAAATCTGTGGGCGTTCCTGTCCCACTAAATACAATGGAACAATGAAATGGCATCCTTTATATAAAATGGCAAAATGGAGGTTTCCTTTTTGGAATTTCTATCTTTTTTGGAATATTTTTCACAGATGGTTGAATCCATCTGTGGAAACGGAAAGCCAACTATATAAGGAACATATGTACCATAAATCTATGTACAGTTACTTAGGAGTAAACCTCATTGAACCTATCAAGACTTGTTTGTGAGTAAACACGTATACGACTGTGTTGTCAGATATAAATAGCTGCACTGAATTTTTAAATGAGGACGAAACAAGAACTACGAACAATGTTAATTCATAACCAGAAGTGCTTGCCTCCCTTGATTCATAAAATGAAATGAGAATGGACAGCAAGTAAAATACCCAATCTGATGAGCAATGATCAAGCCTTTTCTCATCAAAGAAGACACTACAGCAGAAGCATCATGCAGAAAGCTAAACAGGTTACACAAGTAAAATTGGAGCAGTATACCAGATCTTACACTGTTCTCTATTTAATACTGGTCTAAAATACACTACAGAAATAATCCAGTTTGAGACTGCATTAACTGTGTTGGCTGAATGTTAGGGAATCCAGGGAAATTGTAGTTCATTGTGGCAGCAGGGCTGTCTAACAGAAAAGGCCAAATGTCTCACAAAACTACACATCCCTGGATTCCCTAGCATTGAGCCAGGGCAGCTAAAGCGGTCTCAAACTAGATTATTTCTGCAGTGTGTTTTGGACCACTCTTTTGGTTTCTTACTGTTAAAAAAAAGATTTACATAGGCGGGTTCCACACCGTCAAAAGTACTAGGGTTAAGAAGGGCTGTCCTTTCCGGATGCCCCTAACCCTAGTACGTGCCGAGCACGTACAAAATGGCAGCGCCCATTCTACATGGGCTCCGCCATTTTGATGTAGCAGATGCTTAGCGTCCGCATGTCTTGGCGCCATTATGACGCCGCAAGTGCGCCAATGGCGCTTTGCGGCGTCATAATGGAGCCGCAAAAAGAAGCTGCTTTTTGCGGCTTCTTTTTGCTGCGCGGAAGAGCCGCGCAGTTTGTCCGCTGTGGCTCCTTCACGCAGCAAACACCAGCGCCGGCAGACCGCCCTTTTGGGCGGTCTGTAAAGCGCCATAGGGAACTTTAAAAGTCTCCAGGTCTCTAAAGCACCTTGCAAAAATCCTCAGTGCATCTTTCCAAAGATGCTGGACCACTTTCTCGACAGTATGAAAGGAGCAGCACAGCGCTCAAATCTCATCTGACCCAGGAAACATATCCAGGTTGGCCATCTAGCCAAGTTGGCCCAATGAAGGTATGCCTCTTTTGTGGACATGGGATGCTATTCTACCTGGGCAATAAAGTGATGCGGCAGCTAGCCCCACTCCCTGAACCCAGGGCCCTCTCCTCCTCCTCCTTCTCTGTGCTTTACTCCACCGGACTGCTGTGCCTTCCTGACAACCACTCTTTCTGCTTCCTCCTCTACTACTACTCCTTCTGTTACTAGGGGTTACACAGCAGCCCAGATCTAGAGCAACACCTCCACCTCCTCCTTTGCTATTACTATGCTTGCATTGCAGCCCAGACCACAAGCGACACCACCTCCACCTGCTCTTCCTCCTGTCACTACGAGTTCCATTGCAGCCCAGATCCAGAGCAATACCCCCCAACTCCTCTGCTGTTACTACAGGTTGCACTGTATCCCAGATCGGAGTAATACCTCCTCCTCTACTATGCCTCTTACATTGCAGCTCAGATCCAAAGCAATACCACCTCTGCCCCTCTTCTTCTACTGCTACTCCTCCTGTTACTAGGGGGTGTGTTGCAGTCCAGGCCCCAGGCAATACCACGTCCACCTTCTCCTCCTCTGCTGCTACTCCAGCTGTTACTAGAGGTTACATTGCAGACCAGACCCAGACCCCCTCCACCTGTTCCTCTTCCTCTGCTGCTGCTGCTCCTCCTGTTACTAAGGGTTGCACTGCAGCTCCTATCCTGTGCAATACCTCCTCCTCCTCTGCTATTACTAGGGATTGCCTTGCAGCCCTGACTCAGAGCAATACCACATCCACCTGCTCCTCTTTTTCTACTGCTCCTCCTCCTGTTACTAGGGGTTGCACTGCCGCTCACATCCTGAGCAATACCTCCACTTACCCCTCTTCTACTGTTACTATGGGTTGCATTGCAGGTCAAACCCAGACCACCTCCACCTCTGCTGCTCCTCCTCCTGTTACTAGGGTTTGCACTGCAGTCCACATCCTGAGCAATACCTCCTCCTCCTCCTGCTTTGCTGTGACATTGCAACTCCCACCTGCTCCTCTTTCTCTGCTGCTCCTCCTCCTGTTAGCATGGGTTGCATTGCAGCCCATGCCAATAGCACCTCCACCTCTTCCTCTGCTGCTACTATGGGTTGCATTGCTGGACTCGGACCAATACCACCAGTGCCACCTCCACCGCTCCTCCTCCTGTTACTAGGGGTTTGCACTGCAGCCCCTACCCCAAGCAATACCTCCACCTCCTCCTCCTCCTCTGCTGTGAGACTGCAGCCCAGACCCTGAGCAGTGCCCCTCCACCTGCTCCTCTGCCTCCTTGCCAGGCAGCCCAGACCCAGAGCAAGCAAGCCTCCTCCTCCTCCTGCTGTCCCTGCCTTGGCTCACCGGAGAGGAGCTTGGGCCGTGTCCTCCTCAGGCGCCGGAGGGTCCCGGGGGGCTCCTGGCTGGCTCCATCCTCCTCCTCACTCCTCCTCCAGGCCCACCCTCCTGCTGCTGCTGCTGCTGCTGCTGCTGCTGCTGCTGCAAGGCGAGGCCAGGCTCCCTCTCCGACTGACTGCAGGATCGCCTTACGCCTGCTGCTGCCTCTGCCTTAAAGGGGCCGGACTTTCGCTGCTGAAGGGATTAAGCCTCCCAGCCACTGGCAGCAGCAGCAGCAGCAGCAGGTCACTCAGACATTGTCATAGAGTTACTATCTATCTATCTATCTATCTATCTAAAAACAAAATATTATATATATATATATATATATATATATATATATAGTTGTATATATGTATACATAATTTAATACAAATTTATTTTATATATAAATATATATATATAATTTATAATATATATTATATGTATTATAAACTATATATAAATATAAATTACTTATATATATATATATATATATATATATATACATTATAAATATATTATATATAGTTTTCTCTTTTTAAAATGTCTTTTATTCTTTTAATAACTATCTGTTTTAATATTGTAATAATTTAATTCCTCTTTAACATACTTCTTTCTATGTTTTTCATTGTACTGTTGTTTTTTAATGTTGTGAAGCCGCTCTGAAAGTCCCAGTTCGGGGAAAAGAGCGGGATACAAATAAATATAATAATAATAATAATTGTAATCATCATCATCATCATCCTAATAATTTTTTGTGGTTTTTTTGGGCTATGTGGCTGTGTTCTAGAAGAGTTTATTCTTGACATTTTGCCAGCGTCTGTGGCTGGCATCTTCAGAGGATGCTGGTATGGAAGAGAGTTGGGTGTATGTGTGTGTGTGTGTGTGTATATATATATATATATATACACACACACACACACACACACACACACACTGTATGAACCTGGGTTGGGAAGACTGTTTTGAATCGTAGAATTATAGAATCATAGAGTTGGAAGAGATCACACAGTGTGTGTGTGTGTATGTATATCCCACTCTCTTCCATGCCAGCATTCTCTGCAGATGCCAGCCACAGATGCTGGAGAAACATCAAGAATAAACTCTTCTAGAACATGGCCACATAGCCAGGAAAACCCACAAAAAACTATGGATGCTGGCCATGAAAGCCTTTGACTTCACAATAATAATAATAATTTCCATCTAGCACAAAGTGTCATGCTGCCAATCGTTGCGACATAAGCAATTAGCACAATTGCAACATCATATGCACAACCTAAATGCAGAGTGAAGATTTGGTTAAAGTGAGATGGGGTTTTTTAAATTAAAAAAAATTAAAAATTCAATTTAAAAAAATCAAAAAAATTAAAAATTGGAAATATTTAATTTTTTAAAAAAATTATGGGGCCTCTCCTTTCTCCTCCCACTGAGCTTCACCCCACTCTTAAAGCATTTTAAAGGGAAGTAAATGCCACAGCCCATTTCTGCCAAAAGATAGGTGTTTGAAGAGCAGTGGTGTCACCTGGTGCAGTCCGCACCCCCCTAGTGACCCCACTGCTCCCAGCCATGGATAATAAACCATATTGAGAAAGATCATGGCTTATAAGTGTTGGACGACAGTTCTCAAGACCAGGGTTCAATTCCCCCCTTGGCCATGGAACCCAGCGGGTGACCTTGGCCAAGTCACACTTTCTCAGCCTTATGGTGCACACATGCGCATGCACACAAACACCCCTCTGAAGAAATCTTGCCAAGAATAACCCCATGAAGCTATAAAACATTTAGGGGTAGTTGTGTTGGCCTTATAGCAAATCCAGTAGCATCCAAACAATGATACCTTTATTGGGACAACAAAAATGCACAATTACATGTTCAAGCTTTCGAAGTGACACTGGCTTCTTCATCAGGCAAAAAGGAGAAAAAAAATTGAAGATGTTAGTCGTAGGCCTCCATTTTCTGTTTCTGGTCTTAGTTCAAATGGTAGGGAGGGCTATCTGCAGGCTGGCACCTTCCCTTTTTGGCCATGGGGTCTCTGGTAGCCAAGGAAATTTAATGTCCATTTGCAGTTCAAAGAAGATATTTCCTTGGAATCCAGCATGTTTCCTTCCCTTGTGAAGCCACAGGCTCCTAAGTAGGGAGAGGACACTGGATTTCTCAAGAAGTCTTCATGTTTTGCATCAGGAAAACTATATTCTATTCTATTCATGGGGGTGGGGTGTGTGTGTGTGTGTATGTATATATATATATATATATATATATATATTGTTTTAAAGTTTGTATTTTTAACATATTCTGTGTTAACTCCTAATTGTTTAAACTTTTAAAATAGTTTAAATTTTATATTTATACATTTTAATGTGTTGTTGTTTTTAAATTGTACTGCTTTAAACTGGTTGTTCACCGCCTTGAGTCCCTTGATATGGGGCACAGAAAAGGTTGGGAACCACTGCCCTAAAGGCACCAAATCTTGGCTGCTCTTGGAGGCTACGCAGAGTCAGCCCTGGTTAGTCCTTGGATGTAGGCTCAGTTTCAAAAGAAGGAATGGGCAAAATCACCACTGAGGGGTATTTCTTGCCTAAGAAAACTGTATGAAATTCATTAGTCAGAAGATTACTTGAAGGCACATATGCATACACCATCAATTGGAAAAAACGTGTAGGCAGAAAACAACAATGTCCTAATCATACTTTCCTTCCAGGATGTTTAAAGCTTCAAGGTTAGACAGGTGTCTTGAAGGCATACACACAATGACTATATACTGATATCTTACTGACTATCTGCCAAGGATTATATCTTTGATTGTAAAAAGATTTAATGTGAAGAGTTAATATTTGTAACATATGGACTACGACTCTGGAGACCCCTCTTGGCCATGGACCTTGGATGAGTCACATACTCTCAGCTCCCAAAAATCAATCAATCAATAAAAATGATAGGTTCCAAAGGAGGCAAAAGGAAGAGAAAAGAGAAGAGAGATGAAGCCAAATAAACAAGGCCATCCTCATAAAGTGAGGAAAGGGGGAGGAAAATGTGCCCCCACTAGAAGATGGGGCATAAGGCCTCATCTGTGGGAAGTTAGAGTTGTCACCAGAAGAGCCTCCCTTTGCTTTCCAGCACATATTAGAGGTTACAACTGCTTCAAAAATAATGCTGCTTGTGATGTCTTTTCACCACATACACACATACCGCCTACCACTTGTTTCTTTTTAATTTGCAGTCCTCTGTAAGGGATGAGACAGAACTCTGCTCCTCTTTTGCAAACTTTACAATAATATTATAATAGTGTACACCAGTGCTTTGTTAGACACTTGATGTGAGGGACCAGCAATTATATATATAATATATATATTCCCAACCTGACCATTGGGTACAATGCTTTCTTTCTTTCCTTGAAACTTGCCAGGATTGACCAGGCAATGACTCACAGATCGGCACCAATTCAGGGGCCAGCGCTTCGAGTAGCACTTGCGTATACTATTAATAGACTATATAAACATCAGCTGATGCTATAATAAACCTATACTTCATTATTATATTCATTCTGTAATTATAGTTGTTATTGCAATTACAGTATTGCCATCTTTCTTCTAAAGAGGTCAAGAAATGCATGGGGTTGTCTTCCTCCATTTGTTTTATTTTTCACATCGAGCCTGTAAAGTAGGTTAGGCCGAGAGAGAGAATGAGCGACCAGGCTAAAACCCAAATGAGCTTTATAGATATAAAAATATAAAAGATATAAAAGCTTGAGTCTATTTAATCTGTCAAACTAGCTATTGCACAAAACTGGATCTTTCTGTTGGTTCTTCAGAGTTACTATAAGTTGGTACAACAACAAGCATGATAGTTGACATTTACACAAAATACCTCATCCTCATGTACATACATCATGATAGTTCTTGCAAGTAAATGAACACCCACATACTCTTAGGACACAAGAAGGGAACACTTTCTAGAGAAAGGAGAAAGGATTCCCAAAACTCTCATCTATCCAAGACAGGAGTGTACCAAATGTGGCCCATCAGATGTCATAGGACTGTAAACCCCAGGATTCCTCATCACTTCCTATGCTGATAGGAGTTGCAATCAACAAACATCTGGAGGTACACATTTTTCCCATCTTGGATTTATGGCATTGGTCTTCCACTGGCAGAACAATTTAACACAATATGTATTGCTTGTAACAGTCTGGCTTTAAGTTTCTCTGAATAACATCACAGCTTTCTGTGATTAGAATGGTTATTCTATGAACTACTAGGAATGAGTATTAAATGCATTAAATTTTAAATCCAGGAATGGGGTTTGGAGAACACACATTTTTGGTCATCCAGATGTCTTAGACTTCAACTCCCATCAGCTTCATGACCAATGACAAGCAAGGGCTATGGAGCTGACATCCAAAATATCTGGGGGGGGGGGAAATATTTGAAAGGCCAAAGGTTCTCTTACTTTAATTATTCTATTTACAAAGTGCTTAAAACAACTGTGAATTGACTAATTTTTAGGAGGTTCCTTGAGCATGCCATCCTGGGGGCAGCTGCAAGCATGAATTAAAGGAATATACTTTACATGTAATAGAGAAATCCCGGGTTGAAAAACATTTGGGACAGAATGCTTCTGTATGTAGTAAAACAAGATTCTAATGACCTGGTAGTGGATGATGACATGCTTGGATCCAGGGTAATCTGAGCTTTTTCCTCTGTCCTCTGTTTTTCTTTTCATTGCTATTTTTCTCCTCCTCCGGCAGAAGTAATGCACCATGCAAATTTATTCTTAGCTCTTTGAGACAAGGGGATCTGATTGCCTCAAATATTCTGGTCTCGTCATGTGTCAATATAGTTAATGTGTTTTAATTGCTTTGTAAACGCATGCTCACAGAGAGACCAAAAAGCAGAGAAGAAATATTGTCAATAGCATATTAGATAGACTTCTGCAGTGAAAACTGTATGATGTTAGTTCCCCAATGATACTGTATCATGCTTAACTGGAAGGGACATTCTTTTACAGATAGTGTAGGCAAAACTTCACTGAAATTATGTACAGTATGATCAAGTCAAATCCCTGTATCCTTAAGATTTAAATAAGTGTATTTTACCTTCTTCTGTATAGGTTTTTGGCTACCAGGCCAAGGTGGCCCTCTCCTGGATAGCTTTTGGGTTGCCCCATTAGCTCCTTTTCAAGTTTCTGATCAGGACAGTAATGCTCTTATAAATTCATATTTATAGGTGTTTAAGAATAGATATATTGTATGTACAGCTCTTGCAAGATGCCTTGCCAGCTGCCTTGAAGACGTTGCCAAAACATCTGTTAGAAACATTTTAAATAAATGAAAATACAGAAAAGGTAGTATGAACTCAAAGCTGTACTATTTGCACTCAAACTCAGCTAAAAGGTGTTTGTATTGTCACACTCCTTAAGTAGACAATCATGTAGATCCCAATTATATCACTTAAAAGTATGTATCTGTTCACACTGGTAAGGACAGGACTCTCTAAAAAGGCTACTTAAGTCAACATTTAACTTTTATTTAAAAGTTCAAACTATCTTTCATCCAAAACAGTACCACCAAAGCAGCCAAAACAAAGTATCTGAATGCTAAGATGTTCATAATGATAAAAGAAATTGAGAAAATAAACTCTATGGAGGGGGGATAAATCCCACAAACCACAGCAGGACTAGGCATATAGGTGTCACACAGAGGAAAGGGGAAAAGGAAGAACAGATACTGTCTCTGCAGGGTTGGTCTGCCAAGCTACACCATTCAAGCATGATACACATTCAGATTGTAGAGTGAGAGAAATGGTATTGATTTAAAGAGGGAGAAAGCAGAAAACAAATTATGAAATGGATAAGGAGGGGAAACAAGCAAGGACAGAAGATACGGAGGATGTGAAAGGGGTGTGTGAGGCACAAAACATATTCTAAAGCCTACCCCAGCTAACATGGGAACTGACCATACTGACCAGGCATATTCCAACAAAACCATCACCAGTAATAGGGGTTTTAAAAATATAATCAAAGGACAGTCTTAAGAATGTCATACCAGATATTTTCTGAATATGTTAGTATAGTTGATATACTCATATGTACCAATATATTAACAACTTGGCATCATTTGTCAGAAAATAAGTTGGTTTTCTTTATCATAATAATCTTGGAAACATTGATGAAAACCCTAGAGGGCAGGAGAGTTGTCAGCTTTCCAGATGATGTTGAATGGCAACTTCTTTCATCTTTAGCCAGGATAGCTAATGGTGAGGAACTATGGGAGTTACAGGGCAACAACATCGTGGTGCAAAATGCCCCAGCCCACCACAGCCAGTTACAGGGAGCATGTAGCTTCAATGGCCACTGTTTTTGTTTCCAGGCACAATTCAAAGTGCTGGTCATGACCTATAAAGCCCTACATGGCTTGGATCCAGATTATTTGAGAGACCGTATCTCCCCATACAAACCTGCTAGAGCCCTAAGATCTTCCAGGGAAGGCATTCTCTTGGTCCCAGCACCACCACAGCCTTGGCTGGTGAGGACACAAGAGAGAGCTTTTTTGGTAGCAGCTACTGCCCTCCATGAGAAGCATGGCTGGCCCCGTCCCTGCTTGCCTTTCGTCGGCAAGCAAAAACGGCTTTATTCAGGCAGGCTTTTGATGTATAACCATGGGGTGGCTTGGGTGTTTGTTATATAGGGTGGGTATCATGGTTTTAGTGTGGTTTTAATGTCTGTGATTTTATATTGTTTTTAGATGATATTTTAAATTGTTTTATTGTAATATGTTTTTAGAATTGTTATTTGTGAGTTGCCTTGGATCCCTTTCGGGGAGAAAGGTGGGATCGAAATCAAAATAAATAAATAAATAACCAGCTACCAGCTACTGCTGTAAAGAGTGGAAGCCTATAGTGATGTCTATAGCAAGTGGAAAAGAAATCAATAGGCTTGAGGGCAAAACAGACTGGCAGTAAGTGCCGACATGGGGGTGGCGTGGGAGTGTGGCGGTTAGTTGCCGCATGGCTAGGGATGCCATATCCCGCCTGGGGGCGGGACTTTCTCGGTTTGGGGCGGGTCCACACGGTCCCGCCCCGGTTTGGCCCCGCCCTGGGACACCCCCCCCCCCTGCGACAGACGCCAGGCAGGGAAATGAGCCTCGCATGAGCGAGGCCCGTTCCCTGCTTGGCCTCCTCCGCCGAGGGAGGCGGCCTGGCTCTCCTCCCTCTTTCCAGGCCTCTGTGAAGGCCAAGCCTCCACAGAGGCCTGAAAAGGGAGCAGATTCCTTCTCCACTTGGGCTCCGTTCACGGAGCCCAAGCGGAGAAGGAATCCTCGCCGAGCGGAGGGATTCTTTTTCCTTGGGCTCCATTGGCAAAAACGGAGCCCAAGGGGAAAAGAATGCCTCCCTGGGGGCGGATTCCTTCTCCGCTTGGGCTCTGTGAATGGAGCCCAAGCAGAGAAGGAATCCTCCCCTCAGCAAGGCTCTTTTTCAAATGTAGGACCCAAAAAAAGTAGGTCCTACATTTGAAAATTTTGTCCTACATTTGTCCCGGTTTAGAGGTCCTGACTAATGGCAACCCTACGCATGGCCTGACACTGCCCCCATGTTGCTGGGAAGCTGCATGGCTAACCACAAAGGCGGCAGCTTCACGGCATTTCGGCAGCACAGCATTTACCCATGCTGCACTGCAGAAACACCGAAAAGCCGTGGCAGTGGCAGTAAGGAAGGCTTTTTACCACTTCAAAAAGGAGCGGCATTATGTTGCTTCTTTTGGGGGCAGAAAAACACCAGATCGGGGCCACAACTTGCGTTTGCTGTGGCCCCAATCTGGCGCTCAAAGAGGCGGCATGATAACACCCTTTTAGGGCCGTCTGTTTCGGCCCTCAGTCAGCTTTTAGACAACCCTGAACTACCAGTTGAGTCTCCCTTATCAGGAATTCCAAAATCCAAAATACTCCAGATTTCCAAATTGTCCACATGGGTGGCTGAGATAGTGACACTTTTCCTTTCTTGAGTGTTCAGTGTATACAAACATTATTTCATGCACAAAATGAGTTTTAAAATATTATGCATAAAATTACCTTCAGGCTATGTATAGAAAATGTATAAGAAACATAAATGAGTTTCATGTTTAGAATTGGGTCCTATTTCCAAGGTATCTAATAATATATATGCAACTATTCCACTATCCAAACAAAATCCAAAATCTCTAACACTTCTGGTCTGAAACATTTCAGGTAAGGGAGACTCAAGTTTTCACAGCACCAGCCACTAGCTAAATGAAGAAAACCTCTACATTACTCACAGGCTGAACTGTAATATTTCTATTTCTTCTAGAACTGCACATTCTGTGGATTGCCATTGCCTTCCTCTGAGGTTAAGAGCATGTGTCCTGATCAAGGTCACCCAGTGGGTTTTCATGTCCAAATTGGGAATCAAACCCTGGTCTCCAGAGTCATAGTCCAACACTGAAACCACTATGCCACACTGGCTCACAGCTCAATATTACACAGCCTCTAAAAGACAAAGGTTGAGGGGATGACCCCACCCAGAGCTCCAGGAAGAAAAACAAACTGAAATCCACAGGCCCTTTTATAGCTACACAAAGATCACACATTCATATAGCCCAGAGTGACCTAGTAAGCTAAGTATGGCCCACAGCCTGGAGAAGGTCTGCAAACCTTCTTTCTCCAAACTTCAGAATTTTTATTTTTATTTAAACTGACATTACAGTCGGCTGTCAAAATTTAGTGGCAAATGTTTAAAGTCACTATAGACAATGGGGAAACTGAATGCACTATCATTAGTTGGAAACTCAATATCACGGTCAGTACAATAGGCTCTTCTTGTTCATGGGCTTCCACAGACAGCAGACCCCTTTGTTTTGAATGAAGGCATACACATGTCACGCCATTATAGAAAACAACAGGGCTTGAGGTCTTGCGTGGGTTTTTTTCATCCATGGTGGGGTGCCCAGAACAGTTCCTCCACGGATATGAAGGGACAATTGTACTAAGGGTGGATAACTGGGGCAAGGAGTTGTAGGGGGCTATACCATCACATTTGTGGGCCAAAGAAAGTGGCTGAAAGTAGCTCCCAGGATTGACTGGGGGCCCTCCTCTGTGCCCCACTAGTGAAGTCAATACATTCTGTGGAGATGTGGGAAAAGGCCTTCCCGGGGAGGGTACCCCCCAGTTGTGAAATGTTTTCTCTTTGGCAGACCAATTGGCACCAACACTGATTTCTTTTAGGACCCAAGTAAAAACATGGCTATCCACCAAAGGCTTTGGGGCCTCACTGATTTCTCTTAAATACTATTGAGTGTAGTTTTAAACTCTTTTAATCTTTTCATTCTGTTTTAACTCATTAATTATGTTTTATAAGCTTTTACTTTATTTAAATTATTTTTATTGCTTTAAGCTGTTTTAACTTTACTTGTAAACTGTACTGAGATCTTTTGATATAGCGTTTTGATGATGATGACAATGATGATGATGACAACGACGGTTTTGTTTTTTAACTTCCAGGATCTTTTGCCAGTTTTCAGTGCATTTGCCAGGTGGGGAGGCTCCTTAGAGAGAAGCCGCCACTCCAATCACACTACCTTAAGCTGTTTTTGGCTTCCCTATTAAAAAAGCTAGGGGGGGGGATCAGGAAGGAGGGGGTCTAAAATGCATTTTCAGGCAGCTCACATGCTACACTTTCCACACTCCCTGTCAATATCATAGCCAATTAAGTTCCTTTTAGTTAAATATCAGCAATCAATTTAATACTAATTGAAGTCACTTGCCAGCAGGCTTTTGAAAACCATCAGGCTTTTGAAAACCAAAGGCTTTTAAGGAAAGGGGTTTTAAGAATATCCTTCGTGAGCTCTTTCAAAATCACAAACTCAGACGCGACTACAAGAGCAGACTAGTCCAGCCTTTTGCCATGCAGGAATATACAGCTGAAGCGCTCCTAAAACATGCCCATCCAACCTCTGTTTTAATTGTATTGGGTTTTTAACCTGTTTTTACAAACATGTTAAACAATATGTTTTAAATTATTTTTAGTGTTGGTGATCATTTAATTCTAGCATAATGTTAATTTTTCTGTATTTTGAAACTATATTGAACTTGTTTTAATTTGTAAGTCACCTTGAGTCACAGTTTTGGGGGAAAGGAGGGGCATGAATAAAGAAGATAATGAAGATGATGACTAAGTCCTGGACTAATCTTCATAGCAATCACTTCCCACAGGAAAATCACTAGGAAGTTTCTTCTCTTAGAGAGTGGGTGTTGTATCAGTCATAGCTCCGGATTCATGTTTCAGCTAAAGATGATAAACCAAGCAGGTTAACTTCTCACAGCATTAATAATGGGCAGAATATTGGCTACACGCTTTATCTCATAGCTCAGGTTCTACAAGGGACAGATAACATGCTTTTCAAATTAATTTAGACTCATTTGCTTCCTTGGGGTATGCAAATGAATGAAATATTAATATAAATGTGCCTCAAATTTAAATGAATATAACCCCCTCTTATAAATCCTGCAAGAAGAACCTTAACAGTCCAAAGTCAGAGCAACAACCTGGCACCATCCAGACGTTGTGAATTACAATTCTTACCCACTAGATGTTCCAGATGAAGGTATAGGAACTATAGTCCAAAGCATCTGGAGAGCACCAAGGTGCCAACTCCTCATCCAGAAATTCAGAAAACAAGTTGGCTTGGGAGGTGGGGTGATTAAAAAACCAACAACTACCTCAGCCAGCTATATTCTGATAGTTATAAATCTGATTATGACAATGGAGAAATTTCAGATTAGGTATTCAGCAGGTGAAAACAAATCCCTGCCCTTTTCCTCTACCTCTACTCAGCTTCATTGGTGTTTTCACATCATAAAGATTCAATACAAGCTTCTTCATTTACTTTAGAGAACTTTTTGACTTAGATTGCATCTTCTTTAAAAGAAGTAATATTTTGACCACACCTGAAAAACCCTAACCTAAAAATTAACAACTACAGCAAGGTGGGATAAAGTGTAGGCTGCATGTGCCCCCTAAAAATCTCCAGTATTATTGAGCCATGCATCCATGCCACCAATGCTCCCATTTAAAAGGGCTCCCAGACCTCTAGGAGATGCACATTCCTAAACAATAGTAGGTTGTTTGCTAATATCATCTTTCTGGACAAGGTGCTTGAATAGTAACTCTTGCATGATGATGATTTTCTAGGGACCTTATTGCACTCACTTTTTTCCCATTCTGTTCCTGTTCACAAAGCAGACAGGTTGTGAAACAAGATGAGAGCTGATGCTACCGCACTCGCTGTACCGCTGAATATGTAAACATACTGGAAACGATTGCTATCGCACAGCGGTACTGGAGAAGACAGCATGTTATCATTTTTGGACCTGTCTGTGAACAGATATCACTGCATAGCCAGTTCTCTTCCCAAGCGTGAACTGTTCTTCCCCATTTTTCTGTGCATGCATACTTGTAAAAGGATTGGGCGCTATGTTCAAAGGGAGGACATTCTACATTTTCCCATAGCCTTGTCCTGTGATCTTTGTTGTTATGTCTCTCTCTGTGTATAGGCATATAATGGACTCGTGTATTCTGGGTATCCTTCTCCATATCATGACAAGTTTCTTGAGGATGGAGCAGGAACGTACAAGGAGAAGAAGATTTCTCTCTTTTTTTGAAATGTTGTAAAGATAAATGCCCTTTAAAAAACCTATTTTCAGATTATTAATTGCAAAAAAACAAAATTAAACAGATATATATATGTACATTTTTAAGGAATGGTCCATCTTCTCACTTTATCATTATGTCATCATATGAATGCTGCTTTCTTGGTAATAAAAAAAGAAACAGTGTGGCAATAAAGGAAGCATTTCCACTCTGGATACAGCAAAAGTCTTGGCAAGAACAGTAGCAAGATCATGGAGATGATAGTCAGGGGGGGCGGGGTTTAATGCCATGCCATAACAATGTTCGAACAGGGATGCAATCGGTATGCCATAGATATTGCATACAGTGGGAGTAACAACCTCATAACGTTTTCTGGGAAGAGAGGATGAAATTCAATCGTTGGAGCAAGATGACACCTAACAGAACGGAAAGAGCCCCAGAGAAGAACGTTATGTAAATGAGGCTTTGTGATAAAATCTCTTCCATTCCATTCTTGTTCAACCCACAAAATGTTACACAATACATGTACAATAAAGTCTTAAGATTATTTTCTGTTGGGTTTCAGAGCTTTGTCTTTAAAAAAACAAAACAAAAAAAACTTGGTTACCCTGGAGGATTGTCTTTACCAAAAGGCACAAGGGAGCACAAATGTGTTGACACTTTCCCACTTCTCAGAAGCTTTTGATACTGTTAACTCACTCTGCATACCTCGCACTGTATTTGAGATCTCTATATTTCATATCCCATATTTAGAATCATCATGTTCTTGAGAAGTCCTGATGACCTTTAGGAAATTAGGTCAGGTTCCCAGAAGAAAAGGCGCAAGACCTGAGGCATGTGCACATCCAGGTAAGAATCAATCAAATCTAAATGGGTGTGCTAAGCGCTCCTTCCTTCCCCCCAAGTCATTTCCTCGTATATCTTGAGACAAAGGATCTCCTTGGACCCAAAGCAGGAAGTCAGCCTCACTGCCTAGCCCTTGTTGTGTTCCCAACCAAACTTTCCTGTCCATCCATCCTGGGGATATCCTGATCCAGAGGCTGTTTTTGTCACTGAAAGTCATTAACCAGTTCAGAATCCCATTGTTGATTCCTAGGAAACATCATCCAGCCTTTGTTACATGAGAAGATAGCCCACCGCTTGGGACTAGATTTTAGGTATAACTATGGCCCAGTACAGACTGGCACTATGTGCCGGCCCTGGGACCAATTTTAGGTCTTGAGAGAGTGGAGCATCTGCATGCTCCCAAGACCTACTACGCTGTCTGGGTGCCATTATGGCTCGCCCCCATCCACATGCATGGCACAGCATCCAAATGGTGCCGCACCATGTGTACATAATCAGTACGTGTGAGGGCTCCAGTGGCACCCCGCAAGTGCCCTAAAATAAACCCGCTGGGATCAGGTTCTTTTTATGCTTCGCAGTGGCCGTGCCATTTGGTTGCTGCAGCCTCCTTCGGGGGCAGAAAGGGGCGGCATCTCGCCACCCCTTTCTCCCCATCTGTCAAGCCCCTATGGGTCCCAAGAACCTAGTCTGTGCATGCTCACTCATTACACATACAGTCGTCCCAGACTGCGCTTCATGTATAAAACTGTGCCGCACTCAGATCCCCCAATCTGAGCCATTCCAGCTTTCTGTGGTCTACTCATGAGACATGTAATTATCACCCCCTGCAAAACCCCTCAAACTCTGCTGTCCCATTTTCATGTTTCCATTTTAATTAGTTCTGAATGTTGTGTCTGTGTGAATTGCTATTGTATGTGTATGACTGCACTCTGCATTTTAAAAAAATAAAACCATATTTATATCCCACCCTTTCTCCAAAATTGGGGGTCAGAGCAGCTCACAACATTAAAAAACAGTACAGTTAAAAGCATACAAAAATAGTAAATTAAAACAGAATTAAATTATTACAATATTAAGACAAGTTACATGTTTAAAATAATAAAATACAATTAAAAATATAAAAATATTAAAAAAAACTTTAAAACAATACCATCCTATCCCATCCCATGCTTTAAAAACTTTCTATTTTAAAAAGTCTGTCTAAACAGGTAGGTCTTAGCCTGTCGGCAGAAGGATGACAAAGAAGGAGCCATTTTGGCCTCCCTGGGAATGGAGTTCCATAGTCACAGAAAAGTCCCTCTCTTGTGTCGCCACAAGCCATGGTTGTGATACTGGTGGGACAAAGAGAAGATTGCAGAGCCCGGGCCAGTTCATACAGGAGATATCCAAACCTGGTGTCGTCCTCTGTTATTACTAGTAGATACAGGTGCAAACAGTCCTAAAGTTCACCCAGCCTCTTGCAGAAGTTAATTTCCCCAAAATTTAAAATAATGCTTTCATATTTGGTGAGGACTCCCCAGTCCCCCACCTTTCTTTGAGTAACAATAGCAACAACCACAGTATTCATCCGAATAGACTGTCTGATTACGGTGTGTGGAGGTATTGTTTTGCAGTGATTCAGGACAGCCAATTATAGAAAATATTACTGGAGGACAACTGCTCGTTCTCTTTACAGTTATATGTTGTTGGGGTTCTATCCCCCATGCTATTTAATGTCAACATTAATCTGCTGAAATCTGGATGAAGGTGTCACCAGCAAGTGGAATGCACACAGTTCAATTTCTTTGCTCACCAAATTCAGGTAAATAAGTGTCTGGGCATAGCCAAAGTTCAGATGATTCAAATGACAGTTCAAACAACCAATTAGTATTTTGGGATCTCTAACCATTAAGGAAACCAGCACGTGTGGTGATTTCAGTGTTTGACTGGGGCTGTGTCTACGCCTCAGAATTAAAGCAGTTTGGTACCGCTTTTACTGCCATGTCTCAACACTATGGAAGTCTAGGGTTTTATGAGATATTTATCCTTCTCTGTCAGAAAGCTCTGGTGCCACAGCAAACTACAAATCCCAGGATTTAATAGGATGGAGCCATGCCAGTTAAAGGGGTATCAAACTCCATTAATTCTACAGTGTGGGCTTGGGTTCCTACTCTGCCATAAAAAGCCACTAGGTGACACTGGGCACAATCTCTCAGCCTTAGATGGTGGCAATTACAAACTTCCTTTGAATCCATCTTGTCAAGAAAACCCTGTGATAGAGTTGTCATAGTCAATTAAATTCAACTTAAAGATATAGAACAACAACAATAACAAAACTATTAATGGAACAAATTAGGAATATTGTATTAATGTTCCAAGCTGTTTTTATTCCTATTGTATAATTTCAAAAGTTTTTTTACCTTGCAATTCAACTTTTTCACATTGGTTGTTCAATCAGCTAGTGTTCAGGTGTGATATTTTTGATGAGAGATGCTTTTCTCCTACCATTTCCTTTGTTGTTCATGTGTTTTCCTTTCTTGTTACCACTTTTCTATGAATTCTATGGATTCTCCTTCCTTTATTTAACCTTTGTCTGCAATGATCCTCTCTGGAGTAGTATAACTAAGAATGGTGCCAGTTACTGCAGAGATAGTTAAAACTTCTGAATTTCATCCTGCAAAATAACACATTTTAAAATACAGTGTTACATGTTGATGTTATGAAAACTTTGATGAATTTATTTCGCTTTCAACTGATACCACTCAACAAAAGATGACAAACACAGCATTTATTCCATACATGAAATCCATTCAATTCATTTTCTTGTAATGCTCTCGCTAACCTTTTCCCATCTTCTTTCCATAATTCAGCGGTTCTTTAACCATATTCTTCTGCAAAAGAACATTCCCAGTCCCTTCTCTTCTTCTGAAAAATCCCAGTTCCACCATTCACAAATTAATTGACCTAGAGGCTTGTCTACACTGATGAAAAGGATCAGCCTCACCTTACAGCAGCCACAAGCCAGGCACACAACATTTTTGACCATTTTCAGGGAGGTCACTGTAAATTCACAGGGAATGCACATCAAAGGGCTTTAATCCAATATCTTAAAAATAACTTTTTAGCTTTTTAAAAAAAATCCAAATTTGTATGTGTGTGGCTGGTGCTCAGAGGCAGCTTCAATGTGCAGTTGGGCTAGGAGTGTTTGGTTGATGGGACTGGTTGGGCCCAGCAAGTTTGGTATGTGTCACTATGTTTTCTTATTTCACTGGATATTCAGCCATGAAATCAGTGGTGAGGAGTTAGACTGGGATGCAACCTCACTCTTCCTCACTCCACTTGAGTGCCGCATTTGTTCTTACTCTTTGTACTCCTTCCACTCCAATCCTTTCTCCCCGATCAGCATTGTGTAATCTTTGTTTTTAATTCTGAATGGAGCCCACACATTGCCTGTTCCCCTCAATCATTCTCTCACTCACTTGTAAGGAGATCATATGCACTCCCACCCTCCCAAACCCCACATTATTTGCTCGCTCTTGCAGAGACCTGATATGTACTGTATGTATGGGAGGAGAGGAAGCGTGTGAGATCTCCGCATAAGTGAGTGAGTGAGTGAATGATCATGGGGAGAGGGAATGCATGTGCTCCATGCAATGAAGTAAAAGCAAAGATGACACAATGTTGATTGGGAGAAGATCAGAGGGGGCAGTGTAAAAAGAGGAAAAATAAATGCAATTCTTGGGTGGAAATTAGGAAGAAGGAGAAGATAGCCCGATCTAGCCCCTCACTGTAGAACACATGACTGGGCATTTATCTAAATAAAAGATTAATAAAATACAGTTTTGGTTTTAATTTGTCCATCATGTATGTGTGTGTGTGTGTGTGTGTGTGTGTGTGTGTGTGTGTGTGCGTGCACATAAATGTAAGATTCCCTCACTTATTCACTGGGACAGCAAAGAGGGGAAAGGCATTGATGGGGAAGCATGCAATCAGAGTGCAAGGTAGTCTAGATTGATAGGCAAACAATAACAGCTGTTGCTTGATAGGCTGAATCATGCTGGAAAGGAAAAAAGTGGAGCGAAAATGTGTGGCTGGTTAGGCCGATGTCACCTTGCAGCGTTGTTCATGTGTGGACTTAATGCAGCTGCTGTTAGGTCATTATGGACCAGGAAAGTGCAAGGTGAGGCTGATTGTTTTGGTCAGTGTAGACAACTCCAGTGAGTCACTCACATATCAACCAGATCTCTCCAAAAACTCTTAATCTGACTTTGAAGCTATATGGGGAGCTCCCCCCCCCATTGCTCCTGACTATCTTTATTGGAAAAGATGATACTGATATAAGAAATTATGAAAGAATAAAGAGAATAGAAGATCTCTGTTCCTCCAATATTATCTTATCTCTCTTAGGAGATTATCACACCGGCAAAAAAGATGGGGGCATAGCTGTATGCTCCCACCAATATTGTGTGATAATACGATATTCCAGCAGGCCTTTCTTGAAAATACCTGGCCACCAAAAGAAAGTCCAACCTGTTTACCCCTGACTATGCTGCAGTTATTGTTTGTCTGTTATTATTTTAAGTGATGTTTTAAATTATTAACTGTGTAATTGTATTTTAAGGAGGGTGAGATTGTGGGATATGGAATGTATATTTTAATGTTGTAAACCACCCTAGTTATGTTGCGCAGAGAGGTGGGATAAAAATAAATTTTATTATTTAATGATTTATTATTAATGCTATGATTATCACATAACGTCGCACAACATTGCAATTATCCCACGAATAAAGAGAAATTCTAGCACTCCTTATACACAGAAAATCCCTGTGAATAAAAAGTGGTGCTAGAATTCTTCTTTATTTATGGGATAGTCGTGGGATGACTGTGATGTCGGGCAACATTGTGTGATAATCATAACATTACTACATTATTGACGGAAGCGTACCACTATGCTCTCATCTTTTTGCGGGTGTGATAATCTCCTTAGGCACTCTACTATCTTGAGAACTTAAAAAGAGCTGAGATCAGACCAGAGGCCTATCTATTCCAGCATTTTGTTCACACATGGCCTAGTTACCTATAAGAAACAAATAAGCAGGACATGTGTAGAACAACATCTGCACTATCCAGCAAACAATATTCAAAGGCATACCTCCTCCAATACTGGAGACAATTATAAAGTCAGTATGACCAGTATCCATTGAAAGTTTTACCACCTATGAATTACTTTAATCCCCTTTCAAAGCCATCTAAGATAGTGGCCATCACTACATCTTCAGGTAGATAATTCTATCTGCTGTGTAAAGACTTACCTTCTTTTATATCACTTCAGTCTCCCTTGATTGCCTTTTCTTTATTTGTTTCTCTCCTCATTCAATACTCTAGTTGACTACTTTGGGTTTATGATCATCATTCTCCAGCATGTTCAGAGAATTGGGAAAAGGTACTTCTACATCAAGCTCCGCATTATAAATCCAACACAGAGAGACACTTTCCCCCTTAACTTTCTCAGCTCTAGAGTTTAATCTAACCTTAGGTCAGAAATGCAGAATTGCAAATACAAAGAAATATAAATAAATAAATTCTAAGGATGACTTCTCTTTAACCTATAAATTCCTCTGTGGTTTCTGCAATAGCTAGGTCACATAGTAACGGGAAGAAGGGCTCTACAGAATGGAATAAAAAGAAAGCACAGCATCCTGTGACATCACAATGGCAGGAGCCAATAGGTTATTGCTTTGAAAGGAAAGAAGAATGTTACCTAAAGCAAAAGAAAAGTAGTATCACCATTTTTATAGTAATATTGGGGAAAATCTTTGGGCAGTACTTCAACACTGGCTGATGGGAGCCGCAGTCTAACAACATTTATAGAGTCACATGTTCCCTACCTATTTTATATCATACAAGATATCAGAGCTGGGAAGTACCTAGTTACAAATAAATAGCTCCTTGTACTTTATTCCTTTCACTGCTAATACACATATAACTTACGTTTGTAACTTCAGGGATGATATCAATCCTTTTGGGTTGTAACTGTAACTTTTTAGTTATAGGTTGAATTCCCATATTTGAAATGCTTGGGACCAGAAGTGTTTGGGATGTTGGATTCCCCCCACACACACACACACAGATTTTGGAATATTTGCATATATATAATGGGATATCTTGGAGATGGGACCAAGTCTAAACATGAAATTCATTTATGTTTCATATACACCTTATACACATAGCCTGAAGGTAATTTTATACATAATATTTTAAATAATTTTGTTCATGAAACAAAGTTTGTCTACACTAAACAATCAGAAAGCAAAGGTGTCACTATATTCTGGAGTACTGTATTTTGGATTTCAGAATTCCAGATGAGGGAGACTCAGCCTGTACAACGAATGCTTATGGACTCACTAAATGGTTGAGGAGGAATATCACTAATTTCAAGTGATGGCTCATGCTGTGCCTTATGCTGCTACTTCCGCAGATAAAATACTGTATTTTTACACAGTTTTTAATAAAATGTATGGTATGCCTAACAGACAGACAGTGTCATTTGCAGCACACAATTGCTACAAATTAGACTATTAGATTTTGAAATAAAGCCCAGTAGGTACCAAGATTTTGTACAGAGTCTTATTATTGTCATTCCCATCTGGAGAGCCTTTCAATCTTACTGGAAACTGGTTGACGTTTAATGATTTTACATTAGCACATGCCCAAACAGCTGGTAGCATTTCAATTGAATTTTTCAGGATGCTAATTAGAACATGACTAAGAAATAATGGCTTGTTAAAACATTTAAAGATATGTTCCCATGAAATCCAGCCAATTAAAAATGGTTAAGTAGTTTGTACCAATATATGGGGTTCTCCTGGCAGTTTCAAAGGATTTATCCCTCCACTGTCCCTTAGTCACACTATTGGGGGGGGGGGGGATAATCCTCAGATATGAGGACAGAACAATTTTTTTTAAGTTGTAAAACATTAGCTACACATGTTGCAGGAAACAGGAAAATCACACTGGGCCTAAGGATATCTGCACCTTCCAGGTAAGGAAAAGGGAGTTTTTCACTATGATCCTGAATGTGAGTGGATCATCTTAGTCTATTGTTATGATTTGGGATACCTCATTTTCTACAAACAAATCCCTCACTCCATTGATACTGCAATTTAACAAAAAGGGCAGTCCTCCCATCCCAGTAGCATTTGGCCATTTGTGGAAGTGGCAGACCAAATTAATTATTTTTAAATGAATTGTGTTTATTGTGTTAGCTGTGTGTGTGTGTGTGTGTGTGTGTGTGTGTGTGTGTGTGTGTCACACAGACACACACACACACGTTACTGAACGGACAGAACAGTAGGATCAGGATTGCAGCTACGGTTGTCAAGTGTCCCTTATTATAAGGAATGTCTCCCATTTGAGGGTTTTATGTTCCTTTTATATAGACTGACCGATTCTGGAGTGTGAGCCTTCTCTAAAGATAGAAATATGTCCATCATGCAATTTATGAATGTGGACAACATGATAATTTTAGAGAGAAATAAATGACAACTTTAACTGAATGCAATATTTTCATCAAGGTATCTAGGTGGGACACAGACTTGTTAATAGCTACTTCCAGATTGTCAACCTTGCATGTCATGAATTTCAGTTGTCTCTTACTCCTCCTTTGAAAACCTGGCAACAAGAATAGTAGCAGGTGTTGGTTTTCACCCTTTTCCTCTCCCCTGAAATAATTATAGATTTTTTTTTTTACCTCAGACACTTGTTCTTTTCTTGCTTTGGCAGAAAACCTCTTGTCCACGCCAACCTGAGCTTTCATCCCAATGCAAACAGTGGCATGGGGACAGGGTAGTTTTTAATGGGTTTATGGTAACCCAAATGGGTCATTCTGGTCCACCTTGGTCTCAGTTCTGCTTTTACTGCTTATGGTGGTTGTTTACTTTTTCTTTTTTAAAAGGCATGTTAAAAGGAACCCTCCACAAAGTCCTATTGTGCCATCTCTTCCATGGAGATGACTCCGTTCTCGAAGTCTGAGCTAGTGGAGTATATGCTTTTGTAGATTCAACAAAGCTGACAAGGCTTTGAGTCCATCCCGAAAAGTACAGTGAGCATCTGCTGTCCAAGGACCAGACCATCTAAGTACAAGCTGTAGCAGAGGTTGGCCAACTGTAGCTGGCTACAAAGACGCACACAATTACTGCATTAAATAGTTGTGTCCTGCATCACTAGAAGACTCCCTGCAACAATAAAATCATGGGTCTTAATCTGACAGAAGATTAGTAGCTACAGACTATGGCAAAATAACATTTTTGGGCTACAGAATCATCCAGCTGGCATGGCTGAAGAGGTGCTAAGAACTGTACAAAGTCCAACTAAGTAACTTTTATAGGCTCTGATGCTGCCAAATTTTACAATTCTGCTAAGACACCTTGCCTACATATTTGTATGCAAACATTCCAGACTTGACTGTTGGTTACAGTGAGGTGAGCAAGAATCAGGAGTCATGAGACAAAACCAGTTTGGATGAAGATGAAATAATAAATGAGTGCTAAATGGCAAAGCAGGAGCCTAGGTCTAGAAGCTTGGCTAGCCTGCCTTCTCTTCAGGGTGACCAGAAGTCCTCCTTTTCCACGACATGTCCTACATTTAACTCAGCCTTATTTCCAGAGGTCAGGAAGGAATTGCAAAACATCCTCTATTCTGAGCCACAAAGCTTATCCTTGTGTCATCTGGTGCCTCTAGCTCAATGGATTTATTACTGCCCTGGCTAATGCAAAGGGCCACAGAGAAGACTGTTGCTGATCATGTGGTAGTTTTGGATTTTTTTTCTGATGGAGGTGTGAAAAGGAAAGGAGGATCTGGGTTGTTGAAGCAGATCAGCAGCACCGAGAAAGCGGGTGGCTAAAGTGTGCAGTTTGGATTGAGGAAGAAGCAAGTGATATGAGAAAGCAAATCAATTCCCTCTGGAGTTTGTTGCCAGTAAAGTACAATTTTAAGAATTTGCTTAGCTCAGAGTTCTATAAATATATTGCAAGCCAACGTGGCATTTTAAGCAAGATACATGCATTGGAAAAATATGGTTGAGTAGATAATAAAATATAGTATATGTAATATAGCTGTAAATAAACCATATTAAATGAATTTATATTCATTTATAAAGTCTTTCACTTTCATTTGGTAATGGCCAACATTTTTCTTGAATGTCCTATATTTTGCCATGTCTTGTCCTCCCCAGACACATCCCAAGAAAAGCTTTACTACTGTACTAGCTTCTGCTGATTTCATAAAACACACTTAAGTGATGTCATGCTGATTCCTCATGAGTCAGAATATCTTATCAGTATGGCAGCTAAAACAATCTTTGCCAAAGCATTTCATGTACATAATATTTGTGCCCTCGAGTATGCAGGGCATGTCTTGCTAGATGAACTTAAGAGCCATGGTTATCCACAGTACCCGATTCAATAATGGCCTTATTTTGCAGTCTACCAAGTATCCTCAAGGCTTCCTTATGAATACAGTATATGGTTGGTCTGTTCTACTTAGATGCTAAAAGAGCTACTTCCGCCTGCTTCATATAGCCAGGCTTGCTTTAGGCAAGACAGAACATGCCTTGAACTAGCTACCCGGCAATTACAGCATATTATAATATATAGTAAGAAAACAATTGGCACAAACTCTTGCACATGGCATATATTTTGTTCTGCTGTCACACCAAGCCTGTTTTCCTTCTTTCTCAGAGTTATACAAAGCATCATGAGTTTAACATCACAAGCTGTATGCTAGTCACAATGAAAAAATGTCACAACACTGAAACTCAGCATGTATACACAGACATTACACATTCATACAGACACACAATATGCCAAATGTCCTGCATCTGATACTTTAGCTAGTAGCTGACATGGATAAACAAATGGAAGTTTACGTGCATACTGTACCCATCCATGGTTTCAATTAGGCGCCCTGCCATGGATTGAGGACGTCATGTCCGTGCCGCCCCGTCTAGAGGCGGTGCAGCCGTCACGTCTTCACGGTGGTGGCCATATGGAAGGGCCGCTGCCGTTTAGTGCATGATGGGCACGCACTAGGGTTAGGGCCGTGCGGAAGCACCGCCCTTTTTTAATCCTAATGTGTGCTCGTCACGCACTAAAGTGCCGGTATGTAACCGGCCAATGCTATCTTTCAGAAGTCCTATAAAAAGTGAATGAATGAAGAGTGGCAATTGTATAGCAAACACTTAGTATGGAAACTATGGTTCACCATTATGTTTGAATTAGTCAGTATGGCTATGTTACCCACTAAATTACAGGACAGAATTTCCCATTATTTTATTTTGAGCTTTTAAGTCTGAGCAAGTCTAAGACTGATTTGTCTAAAGGGTATTTTAAAAGCTGGGTATTAAAATTACACTTGCTAGATGTAGTGAGGGAATAGTATCTGAAAAAGATGCTTCTTTATTTAAATGGATATGTGCAGAACCTTTTTTTCTCTGCAGTTTTAAAAACATTTTAAAATTTTTATAGTGTAATATCTCACAAACTGCACAGATTTTTTTATTGTTTATTTTCTCAATTGGGTAAACTATTAAAAAGTAATAAATAATTGAAAACATTGTAGATTTTAGAGATCACTAGCAAAAAATTTTTTTCACGAACAAATGTTTTCAGTTAGTACAAGTGCAGCATATTCTTCTTATACAGTAAAGATGACAGGGACCTGAAACTTTTTCAGTATATTTTATTTCTGTTCTCAGTTCTAGATAGACAGCTCTGGTTCCATGACAAACTACAAATCCCAGAATTCCACAGCATGGAACTATGGCAGTTAAAGTAGTGTCAAACTGGATTATTTCTGCAGTGTGGATGCAGCCAATGTAAAATTCCAGAAAGAGTTCTTTGTATGTACAAACACATACTCTTCTCTTCCCCCTAAATGCATTGCTTTAGATTTTAAAAATCTGATCCAGAGCTTGGCAGGCTGCAGGGATTTTTATTAGAACATCAAGATGTACGAACCACACTGCAAAATCATATGTTTAGAATTAAAGAATTTGAAGCCCAGGAATTTGTTTTGAGTATCCTGAGTTCCAAAGGGGAGGGAGAAAGGATGTGCATTATATAAATGAATAGTGACTGGAACTGAATGGAATCACAGTCATTGCACACAAATATCTACTCTCAGTTACCCAAACTGTCATTTTGTTGCTGCTGCTGTTAAGCAGCTGGGGCTCAGAAATTATTTGCCAGTCTGCTTCAAAATCAGTCAGAGACCCAGCTTGTTATCCTTCATTTATTCTTCATTTTATCCATTGAAAGTAATTTTCCATCCCGTCCAGATGCTGTAATTAAAATGAAATCGATCTTTTTCTTTCTTTCTCCTTCTTTCTTTCTTTAAAAAAGTTCTTCAAGTTAAATGTCATTTTATTTCTCCATTAAGAAGCTTTTCAAAGCCAACTTCCTGCAGCTGTTCCAATAGCACAGATGTTTGTCAGATGTGACAGGAGCATCTCAGATTCAAATCTGCACTCAACCGTGTAGCTGAATAGCTGGCCTTAAGCCAGTTCCAGTCTATCAACCTAACCTACCTTACAGGCCTCTTTAGCAGATGAAGCTTGAAAAATGGAATTAGAGCAGGATAATAGTGTCTGTGGCCATATCTTATCACACAGTGCTGTGTTTTTCCAGTAGCTGGCCTGTAGACAATCCATTGCCACAGCGCTCCTTGTCATTGACAGGCAAAACTGTCAATGCCTCCCAATCATGCTGCTTTTCTTCTGCAGATGCATGTGTGATAAGTGGCTCCCGAGCAATTCTGAGATGCAGATGGTGATGAGGCATGAATGGATGCGATTCTGCTCCTCTTTCTCTTCCCCATTGCTATACCCAAGCAAACTGTTTTTCTTTCATTTTCTTTTTTTTCCAGTTTTTCTTTCTTTATTTTTAACATAATGGATTGCCATGATAGTGCAATTGTGTAATTTCCCCCGTTACCTATCAAAAAAACATTGTCCTTGTATGTGCCAAATGATACAGTGCCTTGTGGAAGTATTTAACTCCTGTTGACTTGAATTGAAATGGAATTAATTGATATTGTTAGCACTGGATGTACCCAATATACTCAACGCTGGGAAGGTACAAAATATGCTTTCTGTGGCAGAAAACATAAGTAAACAAAAATAAACTAACACTTGTTTGCATAAGTATTTATCTCCCCTGAGTCACTACTTGGTAAAAGATTCTTTGGCAGCAATTACAACTGTGCATCTTCAGAAATTATTTCACGCAAACATCCCCAACATGTTTAACTGTCAATGACGGATCTTACCGCACTGTTCTGTGGTTGGGCCATAGGGAGCCTGTATATAACTCAGGTTTGTCCCATAGCTTTTCAAGAATGGGATTTTCCCATTCTTGAAAAGCTGGGATATAAACCCAGGTTGCATATGGGCTTCGTACACTCGGACCATGGGATACTGCTGTAAGATCCATCATTGACGGTTAATGTCGGGAATATTCGTGTGCAATAATCTCCTTCCTATGTTAGTCTCTATAATCTTTTCACATCTGGATCGTGTGAATTTTTTGCCCATTCTCATACCTTCGTACTGTCCCAGTTTAGCGCTCCCAGTTAATTCTGATTAATCCTATGTTGCCTCACCTTTTCAGCTGCTTATGAAATGTTGCAGCTTCCCTTTTCATCTCCTCCTTCTTCCCCCCTTTGCATTTCTTCAATTGCTGCAAAATGAATGCAACATGCAAAAGTAGTTGGCACTCAGTTAAATCAGGAAGGGGAAAAGGAGGGAAGGGGAAAAGAAGGGGACAAAATCTTGCCCTTCCCAGGAGGTTCAAACAGAAGCTAAATGTTACAGCCTCTCCTAGCTTGGGTTCTTTTTGTCATTAGTAGCTTGCCTCCTTGACCACACTCTGATGTCTCTTGGCCACATGTCCCAGTTTTCATCTGTGAAATGTTGGAAGGTATGCATTCTTCATTGGCAAAATTGCTCAAGCTCTGTCAGGTTGGATGGAGACTATTGGTGATTCTCAGTTAAAGGTCTGTGCTTTGGCCCATTCTGAGACATTCAGGTTCTTCCTTCTAAACCAGTGGTTCTCAACCTTCCTAATTCCATGATCCTTTAATACAGTTCCTCATGTTGTGGTGACCCCCAACCATAAAATTGTTGTGTCTTGGTTCCTAAGACCATTGGAAATATGGGTTTTCTGATGATCTTAGGCGACGCCTGTGAAAGGGTCGTTCAACCACCAAAGGGGTCAAGACCCACAGGTTATCCATTCCCAGGTCACTTTCAGCATGAAACAAGTTTTCTTTTACAATATTTGGCGCCATCCATCTTACCCTCAGTCTTGACCAGTTTCCCAGTCAGTACTTGCTGAGGGAAACCATCTTCAAATCACGGTGCTGCTACTACCATGCATCATTGTGGAGTTTGAGTTCTCAGGCCAATGAGCAAAGTGGACTCTATTCAATAACTTGTGTGATCTATGGAGGTAGTGAGTTGCATCAATTCTTATTTAGGTGTGTCACAGCTGAAGAGATGAATACTTACACAACCACCAAGCGCCACTTTGCTTTTGTTTATTTAATACAGGTATTATGCTACAATATAGTTATTTTGCATCCTCCCACTGCTGCATCTCTGTGTACCTCAAGTGGTAACAATGCCCAATAAATTATTCTAAATTCCAGGCCATAATGCAACAAAATGTAGTAATGCCAAATGGGTTGTGTGTAAATATTTACTCGTGGCACAGCATACGAATCTTCAAACCACAGAATCTATATTAAGGTACAGTGGAAAACTCTGATCCCACTCAACCTATGTGCTTCAACACAATTAAAAATGTATTGCACAGATATTACACAATTACCAATAAATTTAACTTGTACAGTGGACCCTTGGTATCCCTGGGGTTTGGTTCAAGGACTCCCCTGTGGATACCAAAATCCGTGGATGCTCAAGTCCCATTAAATACAATGTTACGTCACACATTACATGCCCAAGATCAGCTTGTCCTTCCAAGTTTGCAAAACTTTCAGGCATGCAACAGCATGCTGCTCTTTCCAGCAGAAAAAAGCCTCACACTCTGCTGCTTTTGTTTCCCAGCATTTTCTTGGTAAAGCTTGAGCTCCATCACTTGTCATTTCTGACATTACCTTTTGAAATGTATAAGTGACATACTAGGCTAGTTCACATGTCATGAAAAGATAGAGAACTGTAAGAACTCAAGCTTGCTGAGTATAAGCAGTTTGCTGGTATGTAAAGGTTGAGTCGCCCTTATGCTTGGGACCAGTGGGCTTACACGTTGATTTGGGGAGCTACAATACCTGTATTTGCATATATGTACATAATAAGATATCTTGGAGATGGAACCCAAGGATAAACACAAACTTTATTTATGTTTCATGTACACATAAGTTGAAGGTAATTTTATACAATATTTTTTAATAATTTTGTGCATGAAACACAAGTTTGTGTCACTATCTCAGCCACCTAGGAAAAAAGTTTTAGTTTCTGAATATGTTGGAATTGGCAAAAAGGACACTTTTATGACCCTCTCCCACGCTTTTATGACTGGAAGAGAACTCGAGTGCTTTGACATCATGTGGAGACAGACAAGATAAATGAACTTCTCTCCATTTGTTTGCCGGGCTGTTTTAATGCAATAAGGCTCCAAGAGGAAGAGTATACTGTATAATGAAAAAATAAGAGAATCCAAAACTGATCCTTGTAGTACCGCTACAATTACAGGAGAGGCTTTTGACACAGATCTCTGAAATGAAGCAGAGGAGGAACATTCAAGCAAACAAAAATATTTAAACCAGGATAAAGTGTCTCTTTATTATTAATAATAATAATAATTATTAATTATTGGAAATAATAAAGGGGCACTTCATCCTGGTTTAAATTATTATTTAATAATAATTATTCCCAATTAGTCCAACTATAATTGCAGGTTCTGATGATCCAAGGTGTCAAAGGCAGCCCAAAAATATATGGCTTGTCCAATTGTTTCTTTCTAGGCTGATTGTAGACAGGAAACAAGGCAGAGACTGGACTGGCTTTTTGAACAACACTGGAGCACTTTGTTAAACTATTCCTGTGGCAAATGAAGTAACTGGGTAGTGTGTATCAGAATGCTGACTATACTTGACAACTCATGGTTCCTTGGTTTGTAGTGGCATGTGAATCTGACCACACTATCATAGAACACTGCCAAAGGGATTATGTTTTAATGATGGCCATGGTCAATATTCTGGTTGATTAACTAATGATGGTTACAAAAGCTCACAGTTTAACCCAGTGCTCCAGAGAAGATATTATTTTATGTATTCTGTGTATATCCAATCTCTTTGTCCAACATAGTTGTTAAGTTGGTTTATAGTAAGAAATACCCTATTGTTGTATTAAACCGAATAATTAAAGCAATTAAAAACTTAAACTACATTTTAAAAATTAGGAAATACAACAACAACGTGGCTGTCAAGTTGATTAACAGTAATGTTAAAAAAGGTGCAAAACCTATTTTTAGATTAAATGTTTAATATTAAAGAAATTAAAAACTTAATTTAAAAAATAAAATAAAAATACAATAGCAACAATGGAGCAGCATCATACAACTCTGTTTCCATCAGTATTGCCTAATATCAGTTGGAAGAGCTAGCCTGGAAACCAGAGTAGCACTGTCCCCTGAGCTGATGCAAGACCCAGAGAAGCTAGTTACGTTATTGTGTATATGAGGCAGAAAATCCACCATTCCTAGCAGCAAAAATGCAGCAATAACAGATTACATAAATAACAATTTGCTGCCCTTTTGTGCTATCCAAATTCTGAGCCACTTTATCTAATGGGAATCATTCTTGCCAGCCTCATGATGGAAAGGCATGCCAACACATGAATGTCTTTAGGTCACATGTTCCAATGAGACGAGTATGCATTTGCAGTGTATGTATAAGTGTTCAGATTATTTCTACCCCAGTATAAAAATCACTTTCAATGCTCTTTAACATATTTTCCCATACAAGAGCCAAGGAGAACCTAGCCTCATCCCCCCCCCCCCCATTAGTACTTTCTTTCAAAAACCTGAATCTCAAGAGGAGAAATCCCTGTTCACAAAGAAGCTATTTGGGTGGCGGTTTGTAACTCGCCATGGTTTCAAGTGGTAAAGCTGTACCCAGGTAGAATGAATGTATGCATGTCTCTATAAACAGAGGAACATGTTCTTTTAGAAGGAGGGATGAATCAGTTCTGAGAAAAATTGGAAGATATGAGAGGAGGAAGAGACTGAGCAGAATACAAGGAGCATTTAAATAAAAAAAAACTAACTAGTGAAGACTACAGTATTCATTCAACAGCACCTCTGAAACAAAACAGTGGTAGGATAACATCTAAAGCAATTTTCTAGCCCACGGCAGTGTAGCAGCAACTGGGCCTGAGATGATACACTAAGACTAGAATATAAGAGCAGAACTGATTTATTAGACTCCATTCCCCTGTTTTTTGTTTTATTTTGGATAAAATTGAATTGGTGTGTTCTTCCTACGGTCTCCTTCATTCATTCCCATTCTTTATCAAATGCATTAATGTTTTTCTTCTGTGTTTAAAACTGAATGTAGAATGGGGGTGAGACTATGTGGCCCACCTGATGTTGTCGAACTGCAACTCCCAGCATTCCTCACCACTAGCTATGTTGTCTAGGGCTGTTGGGAGGTGCAGTCCAGTAACATCTAGGGGGATGCACAATTGCCACCCTGATGTAGACTTGCATAGTACTTTTATGAATAGATAAACCCTACAGTTCTTATTTTTCCCTACTGTTTGTCAATCAAGATATTGACTACTGCAACAGAGCTGTGAACCCAGAAACTTGTATAAGCACACATATAACATCATTACATTGGGATATCTATACAAATTAACAGATCACTAATCTAGCCCTATTTAGGCATCAATTTTAAGCAGAGTTGGAGAAAAGGAATCCAAGGGGGTATAGGCCTAGCATGCTGTTCTTCAGGTTTGTTGTTAACTACCATCAAGTCAAATTTGATTTATGGCGACCCGATAAACAGGAGACTTCCAAGTCACCCAGTCACTCCAGTCATCAACAGCTCTGCTAATATCTTGCACTCAGGGCCATGGCTTCCTTGACTGAGTCTATCCACCTGTAATTCGGTCTTCCTCTTTTTCTACTGCCTGACTACCTGACCAAGTATTAGTATTAGTTAACACTAAATTTAGTTAATACTAAAGCAAAAATCTGGATAGAACTTCTGTGCAGCATATACACATGTTGCTTAGATATATGACTGTACAGACCAACAAGAGTAGGCATGGTATGGTGGCTTGAGGGTTGGACTTGGATACTGAGACACCAGGCTTCGAATCCCAGCTTGGCCATGTAAACCCACCGGGTGACCTTGGGCAAGTCACTCTTTCTCAGCCTCAAAGGATGGCAATGGCAAACCCAGTCTGAAAAAACTTGCCAAGAAAACCTCATGAAAGGGTCGCCATAAATCAGAAACTGCTTGAAAACAAGCAGTAAGAACCATTTTAAGAACTACAACAACAAATTTTCCATCTTACCTTTTTCCTAGCTGTTGGACTCTCCGCATTCATCACCATAACTGAGTGTTAGAACACAGATCTCAACAGAAAAGAAGACCAGAGCTAAGCATAGGAAAAACTGCAGCCTTGAAGACCAAAGAGAAAAAGTGCACAGCTTTGGATTTGACCTTCAAGTACACTACAGTGAGTGCTAATAACTAGAAAGTACTTGTACCCTCCCTTGACAATTACTAATTTAGGATGGATGTAAGCTACACTTTTGCCACATTATCTCAACAACCAACAACACTGACTTACTTCTATTATTGTTGCAAAGGAGGACAGCACAGAAGAAATGCTGACTAGCCAAAGAAACAGGAAGCAGCAATTTTGCAAAGCTGTCATGATGAAAGGTGAGAAGGGCAAAAGCGATAATTGAGGCTATAATGCTTCAATGAAGTTGGCACACCTAACTTCATTAAAACCTATGAAATCAAGTGAACACACCTAACTCTGTATATGACTCCGTACTTATTGGGAGTACATCCCAATGATTTCCAGGTGTCCCGAGGTCAGTGCTGCCAGCTGGAAAAACAATTTTCTTGTTTACAGATTATCTGCAATTGGTTGCCTTTTGTGGCTGTCAGTGTGGAAATATTATGCCCAAGTGGCTTGGGTTTGTGTAGGAGGACGGGCTGATATTTTCTTCTGGAAACACACATCCCTAAGAAAGTAGGTGGAAGATCTAGTAAGGATGCAACATCAATGCAAGTGGGAAAGACCAGGGAGGGTGGAGAAAGGTAGAAAGAAGTAAAAAGAAAGAAGGAAGGCAAACAGTTTCATGACATACGTCATGAAAAATGGAATAAACAATCACATTATTAAAAATGATGCCTCCCAGAAATAAAGTGGACTTGAAGGAGCAAACCAGTAGATCTCCTTCCAAATAACCAAGGGATCTCTGATAGCTCATCCCTAAAGCACCGTCAATAGCATACCTCACAGATTTATGTTGTTGTTACCTGCCTTTGAGTCGACCTCGATTCATCTTCTACTTTAAGACATTATTCCCAATCAGGCATTTTAAAATTGTGTTGTATCAACGCACAAGAGTAATGCACTATTCATTCCCCCCCTCCCCACTGTCACTTCTGTCACCTGCTATATGTGGCTAATGATGGGTCTGAAGTACTGTAGAGACCCACTGCCTTCTATAGAGACACCCCATGTGAGTTAGATGTCAGTAAAATCAGGCTTCTGACTCCCAGGGGGGACTTTCCACCAAAGTAAAGGCTCTCCATTTTAGCCTATAACCATTCACACACAGGGAGGGTAACAGAACGAGGGACAGAGAGCTAATGGGGTAAATACATTTCCTTTCCTTGCTGCTATAGGATGTAAACACCCTATAATAAAGACAACTGAACAGAGCTTCCACTTCCCCCTAGTAATTGTTTTTTATTCAAATGAGACAATTTCATGAACAGCATGAAGAATAATTTTTATACAGGTGAAATTTGGATCACTCTGTTGCTCATTCTGCATTCATTATGTGCTTTACTGTTTTGCACAATATTTACAGGAGTTTTCCGGACTCTTGTGGGAAATGAGCAGTATGGAGAGCAGTATGAGCAATATGGAGAGATCAATTCCAAAAAAGTAAGTGGACAGGGGGAAAAAACAATAGCGGTTCAAGGACCTCTGGAGCCAGGGTGAGAAAAATCTTACCCTTTAT
>NC_056525.1:109151161-109176513 GCF_019175285.1 Sceloporus undulatus
ATAATAATAATAATAATAATAATAATAATAATAATAATAATAATAATAATATAGTTTGGAGTGAAACTCCCATAATCCCTGAATATTGCCTATGCCAGCTGGATGATGGGACTTGGAGTCCAACAATATCTGGAGAGCCACAGGTTGCCCACCCATGGGCTAACAAATATTGACTCATCAGTACAAATTTACATTTAGTACAGCATTATTCCTACTGCTTTAAATGGAACATTGTCCCATAAAAGTATGGCTAGAACTATTATCTCAGCATTATCTATGCATTTTAACAAGCTCTCTACTATGTTAATTCAGTGTTACGTCTCAGTAAGATTTAAGATTTCAGCCTTACCAGAGTACCCCCAGCAAACATTCCCTGTGTGTCCATTCTGGTTGGGGAATTCTTGGCATTGTAGTCCAAAACTAACATAACCAAGCTCTGAGTCTTACTGGCGTATAGTCCACATGGATGGGTGGGGGAAACCCTAGGTCCCTAACATCCGTGTCATGTAACTTATGAAATACACTTGTCAAAAGAACATCATGCCGCAATCAATAGGACATTCCTAGATTTCCAGTTTACTGAAGATGAATAGTGTGGGTAGAGAAATCCCTGAAAAGGACGGCAGTGGGTTGGTTAGATCACTCCTGGGTGTTAATTACCATCTGGAGCAATAGAGTAACCTATTAGCAAAGTAGTCACAGGTTGCAAGGGTGAAAGATTAAAACAAGGCTACTCAAAGGGGTGTCTTGTGGACCTGCACCGGTCCATAGCGAGCTTCCAAACTACTATGTCAATACCATTATAATAAGGTGCAAATATTGTGGCATGATGTTTTGTACAGGGTGACAGTCCACCATAATCACACAGTTTGAGAAGCACTGGGTTAAAAGATAAATCCACCAAGAGAAGTCAGAAGACAGAAGTGAACTGTCAAGGTGTGTTGCTAGATTCTTGTAACTGAGAGCCTGAACAGACAGGCCAAAATAAAGCTGTTTCGGGTCACTTTGGAGGTACTGTATGCTCTTTAAATGCTGAACATGTCCTAATAGTCTGAAAGCCATGTCAAAGCCACGCTCCAGTCTTAAGGACTGGAGCGCAGCTTTGGTGCAGATTCTGGCCTCTTAAGATGCAAGTGTCATTTAAACAGCATGCCTCCAAAGTGACCCAGCTTTATTTTGGCCTGTCTGTTCGGGCCCTCATCAAATCTCCTTCCACATATTGAAAGCACGTTTCTTTCTAGGATCAAAATTTCACTCCGTTAAAAAATATAGAAGCACACGAAGTACATGGAAAATATAGAAGCAATATTTTATTTGAAATAATATGCTGAAACACAACAAAAGAGGGCAGTGCAACTCCCACAAAACAAAGAACTACAACTGTAGGGGGATTATCAAAATCTAGGCTGCTGCCTGTTGTTTTACAACAGGATATTTTGCTCTTTTGAATCAGATTCCTTCCATTTAGGATTTCAGCCTAAAATAAAGAGGCGAGAAGCCAGGATGGTGTAGTACAGTAGTACTCAAAAATGTTGCGATCCCGCCAAAACGTTTACGTCTACATCACACACACACACACACACAACGAAGTGTACGAATCTTTTATTTATTTAGTGTGTGTTTTCATTCTTGCATTTGTGTATACACTCATTCCTCCATATTTGTGGCTTTGATATTTGTGGATTTGATTATTCGCGTATTTGATATGTTCTCTCTAGGAATATCTAGGTCCTCCAGCGCAACTCTATGGTCAATTATAACCAAAAAGTTGCACTGAAAGACCTGGAGAGCCCTAGAGAGAATACTCTACTAGACATTTGTAGCTCCTCCAGCGCAGTTCTATGGTCAATGTCTGTCAGATGTTGATAACACAGTTGCAGAGTTGCTCTAGAGATTCTTAGAGAGGTGTCCTCTCAGGTAAAAACATGGTGTTTCCTCTGAGGAAATATTGCCATTAAAACACTGTTATGTATGTGTCAGTACAGTGAAGGGGTGCATCCACATGGAGAAATAAACCCGATTTGGCACCGGTTTAACTCTTTGTTTGCCTCAAGGCTATGGAATTCTGGGAGTTGGAGTTTGTTGTGGGGCCCTGCTCCGCCCTGAGCCCACAACAAACTCCAACTCCCAGAATTCCATAGCCTTGAGCTAAACAAAGAGTTAAAGGAGTGTGAGAGAGAGTAGCGAACTCTTGATCATTTTTGAGCCCTCTCGGATCCCGTAGTGTGCTGCACAGCCTCCTCTATCAATGGCCTTCCTATGAATCCCTTTCTCGCAATGCTGCTGGGGGCCGCCGTGGCCGCCCTCCTTTGCCTTCTCCTCCTGCTCTTCTTCCTCGGGCCTTTCTTCCAGAGACGGGGCCCTGCTGACGCCAACGTCAAGGTCCTGGCGGTGGCCGGCTCCGGTAAGCCTTTGGTCCTGGCAGTGGCAGAAGAGGCCGACAGGACTACAATACCCAGCAGGCAACGCGGCCGACTCTGTGTAAGGCGGAAGCGGACCGTGGCTGAGGCTGCTTTCGCGAGGCATGCTGGGAGATGTAGTTTATTGTCAATGCAAAGGCCTAGGCTGGAAATATGGTGTTTGAAAGGACTCACTGAAAGAGAGAGTCTCCTTCTTTGGGGGTCTTTAAATAGAGGCTGGATGGCCACCTGTCAGGAGTGCTTTGAATATGTATTCCTGCATGGCAAGAGAGTTGGACTGGATGGCCCTGTTTTGAGGTCTCTTCCAACTCTATGGTTCTATGAGCTTCTCTGGACTTGAGCCTACTTGCACCTGAGGAAGTGGGTTCAAGTATAGGAAAGCTCAGGCTCCCTACCAGCTTCTCTCTTTTCAGTTAGTCTCAAAGGTGCTGCAAGAAGACCCCCTTGGCATGTCCCTTGACACTGCTTTAACTTCCCTGGCTCAGTGCTGCTAGGGAATCCTAGGAATTGTAGTTTGTTGTGACACCAGGGCACTCTGTGGCAGAGAAGACTAAATATTACACAAATCTATTGTGGATTACTTTTCCTTAGAGAGACCCAAGAGTCGTGTTTTAAAAGGAAACATGGTTTATGTTCAGCTGCAGCATTTGGAGTTGCCATAAGTTTGCACAAAACCTGAAGATACAAACACATACACAGCAAACCTATGATGGGTTTTTCTTAGCAAGATTTATTCAGAGTGGGTTTGCCTTTGCCTCTCTCTGAGGTTGAGACAATGTGGCTTCTAAGGCCAGTGGGTTTCTGTGGCCAAGCAGGGATTTGGACCCTGGTCTCCAGATCTGTGGGCCAATGCTCAAAGTAGTACACCATGGTAGGGAAGGCTGTCCTATACTAAGTGGTGGCTATGACCGTATTTGGAATACAGATCACATCAGTGTCCTGGGAAAGGTGTACATTATGATTGCAAAATGTACCATCACATGGAGGACCTGTGTTGTGTAATCTGAGGTGAATTTGATACCCATTTTCTGATCTCTCAGCAGCTGTTGCATACAAGGCACAAGTTTCTCCCTTTCTCAGGAGCTGACATGCTCCTTGTGTTCTGAAACACAGGCCTGTTACAGACAGCCAAAATAAAGCTGCTTCGAGTCACAGTGGAGCCGGTATAGTGTTTCAATGATGCATGCGTCCTAAGAGTCCAGAAGCCACACCAAAGCCACACTCCAGTCCTTAGAGCTGGAGCGTGGCTTTGGTGCAACTTCTGGACTCTTAGGACGCATGCATCATTGAAACACCATACCTCCACTGTGACTCGAAGCAGCTTTATTTTGGCTGTAACAGGCCACAGATTGTGTTCTCTGGGGCTGTAATGATAAAACACAGGTGTTCCATATGTAATAGAAAAATCCAAATCCCCTACCCTTCATAGTGGCAACAACAACATACTCTTTTAGATTCACGAATGGCAGAAAACCCCAAGCAATGACACCTGGTAGAAACTGAGATGAAATAAAAGACACCTTACTTGTCATTACTGACACACCCAAATCTATAAACTAAGGTGACTCTCTACAAATCAAGTACAGTAATGCTTTGGAGACCTGAGTGGATAAGCTTATGCTAAAAGGGAAAAAAACAGCCTACCAAAGCATTGCAGTACTTTCCTTGAGTTCTTCAGTTGTCCTATTTGGGCTACGGTTTTGATGGTGCTTCTCACTTGAATTCCCTACCAGAAAGAGTGCTCATGGTTTGCATACTTCAGGTCTTCAATACACTCAGGCATAGTCACGATAATATTTTTTCTGCCTTGGAAAGGGACTTTTTTGAATTGCAAGTCTTCTAGGCAATATGGCTAAAGCAAGTGAGAGACTGATTTAGTAGGAAGCATCTTGCCATGTTTTTACCCGTATTTTTGGTCATTAGTTTCTTTCTACAAATGACAGTAGCAGCACAGTAGCAGGGCACAATTTCCCTTAGTAAATACAGACAAAGAAGATAAAATTGACAGAATTAGAATAATAGAATGAGAGAGTTGGAAGAGACCACAAGGGCCATCCAGTCCAACCCCCTGCCATGCAGGAATTCCCAATCAAAGCATCCTGACAGATGGCTATCCAGCCTCTGTTTAAAGGCCTCCAAAGAATGGAACTCCACCACTCTCTAAGGGAGTGTGTTCCACTGTTGAACAACTCTTACTGTCAGGAAGTTCTTCCTAATAGTGAGGTGGAATCTCTTTCCCTGTAGCTTGTATCTATTGTTCCATGTTCTATTCTCAGCAGCAAAAAACAAACTATAGGATGGGGAACACCTGGCTTAAGAAGACTACATGTGAAAAAGATCTAGAAGTCCTAGTAGACCACAAGTTGAACATGAATCACCAGTGTGACGCAGCAGCTAAAAAGGCCAATGAGATTCTAGGCTGCATCAATAGAAGTATAGTGTCTAGATCAAGGGAAGCAATAGTGCCACTGTATTCTGCTTTGGTCAGGCCCCGCCTGAAATATGGTGTCCAGTTCTGGGCACCACAATTCAAAAAGGATGTTGACAAGCTGGAGCATGTCCAATGGAGGGTGACTAAAATGTTGAAAGACCTGGAAATAATGCCCTATGATGAGCAACTTAGGGAGCTAGGTATGTTTAGGCTGGAGAAGAGACGGTTAAGAGGTAATATGATAGCCCTGTTTAAATATTTGAAGGGGCATCATATTGAGGATGGAGCATTGCAAACATCTTATAAAGATACATCATATTTTAGCCGTAGCTAAAGAATGTTAATATGAAATTCTACCCAACCTATTGCAAATTCAAAAACTTGTAGATTCAGAGGACAGTCTCTGAAATGCCTGATCATATAAAGATTGTACTGTATCTGAAATGACAGAAAAATTCTGTCTATGCTGTTTGACAGGTTATTGCTCCATCGTTACCTGCCAGTCACCACTTGATATCATGATCACCAAGAGATGAACATGCTTGTGTGTTCCAGCCCAGTGCTGAAGGTAGCAAATCACATAGGCCCTATACAGACAGGCCAAAATAAAGCTGCTTCGGGCCACTTTGGAGGTATGCTGTTTAAATGATACATGTGTCCTAAGAGTCTGGAAGCTACACAAAAGCTGTGCTCCAGTCCTTAGGACTGGATTGTGGCTTTGGCGAGACTTCTGGAATCTTAGGATGCATGCATCATTTAAACAGCATACCTCCAAAGTGGCCCGAAGCAGCTTTATTTTGGCCTGTCTGTATGAGGCCAAAGTTACTAACTTAAACTAACTTTGTTTCTGAAATTTTCAGGAGGACACACCACAGAAATCTTGAGGCTACTCAACAGCCTCTCCCAAGCATATTCTCCAAGGCATTATGTTTTGGCTGATTCGGATAAAATGAGTGAAGACAAAATCCGTTCTTTTGAACAAAAAAGAGCAGAAATGTTCTCCAATTCCTTGGTAAGTTGCTGTTGGTATTTCTTAATATTTTGGTGATTTAAATTGCTTGTCAACATAAATTGTTTCTTAATAAGATCTCCAGAATGTATTATATCTGTCAGTTCCAAGGGCCTCACTGTAATCAGTTGAATGAAATATTTTATTCCTTATCTTTAATAAACTGTATGTTTTTCTTCCATAACACAAACTAACCATCTGTTTGGTTCCCCTCCTCGTCTATGCAAGATAACCTCTGATTGTAGAGATGTCATATGTTTCCTGATTAATATGTTCAACCTCCCCATGAAATAAAATGTGTATTTAAATTGACTGTATGGATCATGGGCAATTAATATGTAAGTGGGCAATATTCACATTAATTGCTTAATGAATAAATGTTTAGGTAGACAACATGTACATTGACAAAGAAATAAATCAGTATTTCCGACCAACATGCACATTACCTTGCTGACCGTGGGCGCCAATTACACTACCCCCCCCCCCAACATCCTGTATACACGATGCAGGACCAAAGCCCTAAATCAAGTGCAGACTGTCTTCATGAGGGAAGGCCAGTTCTGCACTCCGCTGAATCCCTGCCTATATTGGATTTTTAAAATGTACCTCCTGCTCTGGATTTTCTTACAAAATCCAGAGCCCTCCGCAGCAACACCAGGTGGCTGTTTACACATACATCATACTGTGTTGCCTGTCGCCTTCACTGTTGGTGCAGATCACTCCCTCTGAGGTCAAAATGAGGCACCCAGACATGTGATTGATGTTGGGCACTTTGCTTCTGACCTCAGAAGGAGTGACTTGTGCCAGCAGTGGGAGCACCAGGCAACAAGGGACACATGTATAGACAGCTGCCCAGTGTCGCTACAGGGTGCAGAGATAACAGGGGGAATCCAGGGCATCTCTGAGGCCAGAATACTCTGGGAGCAGCCCAGAATGTTCTAGCTGGTGTACATGAGCCCTGTGTTTAACTTTTGCCAGCTTCACATACATTTACCAGACAATGTGTGAAATACCACACATGTCATGAGAAGGTACAGCTTAATAGAAAATACAATAATGCTGGGAAAGGTAGAGGGCAGTAGAAAGAGAGGAATACCACACGCCAGATGAATAGACTCACATCAGGGAGATCATGGGCTGAGCAGAAAGGTAGAGGATAGGGGGGCTTGGTGACCTCTTATTCACAGGGTTGCCATGAGTCAAGGTCAACTTGAAGGCAGCTAACAGTAACAACACAATGGAGAGTTATGCAGTCAGGAAGGGTTTTCTTTCTAGTTTCAGCTAGCACTGTTGAATAAAGTTGCTTTTCCATTTGTTTGATAAATTTGCATTGAAAGGGGGCTGTTCATCTTCAGCACACATCAGTAAGTTCAAAGACACATCCAGCTCGCCTGCCTTTACATCTGCTCTCATATAATATGATGAATCATAAGCATATCCGTCTGCTACCAACACTTGCAGAACTCAAAAAAGTTACTCTTTGGATTAGAGTTCCCAGAAACCCCAGCCAGCATAACCAATGGCAAAGCTGCTGGGAGCCATGGTCCAAAAGAGGGGAACTTACTCAAGATCTGCATTTGCACAGTCTTCCTTTCGCATCTGGTTAGCCATATTGTAAACACTTAGTGGGCTTGCATAGCAAGCCCTAGGATTGGGGTGTTACATACACATTCCTAACTTTGTATCTGACCTCAGCACACATCTGAGTAATGGTAAAGCTTCATTGCAGCTTTGCCAATGACTAATCTGTTCACTGTGGGATTGATCCAATTCTCAATCCAGTTTGTACAGCAATGAGAAACTTAGGGGCAGGGGGAACCACACAAAGAAATCTTTCTTTTCAATCTCTTGCTACGTGTAATAATAGCAAAAAAGAAAGAAGGGTTGAATTTACTTGATAGGATCTTTTGTATATGTATATTAGCACCCATCTGTTTTCTTTTAAGTATCTAACAAGTCCTGTGTAACCAAAACTGTAGGATATGAAAGTTATGTTTGACTTGGACTAGCTTCTGAAGGTTTCCTTTTTTGCTGTTGTTACAGGCTATATTTGTTTGTTGGTTTTTTCCTTGAAAAACGTTCTTCAGGCATGCACTTCTCTCTGCCAAAGTGTCCTTTACTTTGTAACAATTAATATTGCTTGAGACTGTTTGGTTGACTTTTGTTTCCTGTTCCCATCTGATCTAGTTCCTGTCAAATCCTAAGGGCTGGGCCTTCAGTGAGAACTGAAGTAATTGATCTCTTTCTTAGATCTCAAAGATGGAGTTTTTATTCCCATCTATATATACAGCTATAAAAATATTAAAAAGCTATAAAAGAAAAAAAGCTTTTTCTTATATGTACTGTTTGGCATGGAAATAGAACAAGGAAGTCTCCATCTGCCCCCCTTCCACATCATGTAGAAAAATATTACTGGTATCTGAGTAAAATGAAATGAAGTGAAAACAAAAATGGAAAACAGCATTGAGGCTAGGATATCTGAAAGACTGCTTTCTCACTTATGGGCCTGTCCAGAAACACAGTGCAGAAATAATCCAGTTTGAAATGTTTGAACTATTTTTAATTGGGTTTTACTTATTTATTTGATGTGTTTAAAATGTTTTTAAAAATTATGCATTGCCTTGGGGGGCTGGTGAGTTGAGTGGGCAAAATAATTGCCTTGTGATAGAATAGAATTTCAAGATGTTTATTTAAATGTATGACAAAAGCTTTCACCAGATTCTCAGTTGAGTTTTCTGTTGAGTAGCTCTTAGCTTTAGGTTGACTAATCATAAGTTTTAATCACTTAATTGTAGATATGTCTATAGAAGAAAACAGCTGTGAGGTCCCAGGAAAGAGGCCGAGTACAGGTTGAGTCTCCCTTATCCAAAATGCTTGTGATTTTTGGATTTTGGGTTTTTGTTTTAAATTTCAGAATACCTTTCATTTGGCTGTAACCCTGCTTACCATTAGTCCCCTGACATATTAGCTCCCGGACATACGGACCTTGAAAGGAAAAAAAAAGATTCCCCATGGTGAGCTTGGTCCAGAACCCCGGGGGCCACGGTGCCTGGGTTTTTGGCTCCTCTGGAGCAAGAAAGGGGCATAGCATGCTATTCCACCTGCCATTTCTGGTGACCAAAAGTGACAGCATGTCACTGCTGATTGCATTTTGGCTGTGGATAGGAACTCCAGTTTTCGGGTAGGGAACCATTTTCAATGAAACAGGTTGCCTCTGTGGTACATATTATTGTGTATTTGTGCTTACCTAATCTGAGCAATGGAAGGGGAAGGAGGAAGGATCATAATAGTGGCTACCTCATGTCACAGTGGGAAGGATTACCTTATAATGTCTTTTGTATTTTCCCTAGAATTTCTGATGTGCAGTATCTGAATTGGTCACTTGAGGGAACGAGAGAGCGTGTTATCCTCTTTTCCAATGGTACAATAATAGCAATACTGTAGTGCTAACTTCTTAGCAACAAGTAACTTGTCAAGTTGTCTTTCTGAATAGCAGTAACAGTAGCAATCAGGCTCCCCTGCCTGATTTTGTGACCAGGAGAGCCCCCTGCATATGTGTGCCTGCATATTACCAAAACAGATGGTCCATCATGTAAATAAGTCTACAAATGTTAATAACATCAATCAATAACTAGCCTGCTGGTGGGTCTGTGGAGAAGAGTGCTTTCCTTTTGGGGTGGTTTATTTGCTTGCTCTTTGGAGCATAGAGGAGGGACAGAGTGTTCCATTCCTCCTTCAGCCCCAACACTTTGGAAGAGCTGATTGTACCAGGTCCATTCTTCTTTCCTCAACCGCCAGGTAATTTGACAATGACAATACTACACATCTAATAATCCCTCATTTTCTGTTAGTAGGTGAACACACTTACATGATATCTGCTGGTGTCCTCATAGATCTCTGGATGTGGACTATTCTATCTGAAATTATATTTCAAGGTGCAAAATGACCTAAAGATTATAACACAGGGGTAAACCAGACCTCCAGATTTAGTCCAGGTAACAACAGAGAAGATTTACAGCATTTTTCTCACCAGCATTACTAAAATTCCTGCTCACAGTTGTTTGGTTAAAACATTCCAAAGGCTAAGGCTGAACATTCTTAGCATATATAAGAGGGAAATAAACAGAAAAACAGAGGCTTGGATGGGAATGAGAGCTGGCAGCTAAGGCATTATCTGTTATCTCTGGCCTTTTAAAAAAAAAGATTAAGCCATATTCTGGAGTATGGAAAGCTAATCTTTTAAGACAAAATACTGTAACTCTGATTGCAAGATGCTGGGACAAACCCAGCATTGGGCACTGTTATATATTTTTTCTGCTAATCAAACAAAACTTTCATTAAGTCACTTAGAATACAATGAAGCTGGCCGAAATATGTGTTTCAGTTAGAGAATTCTCTGGGTCTCTTCCAGCACTCTGGGTCTCTTCCAGCAAAAGATGGCATAGGTTAAAGAAGTTTAGTAGATGGGAGGTGCTGGTTCAGAGCAAAAAGCACCCACACCATCTTAGAGATTGCCTGCAGGAGTATGCCACAGTGTGGTCCAATTATGCTGTAATTAGGAACATGGCATTGGTAGCTACTCTGCAGTGGTTGTCTTTTGTGGACGTGAGGATATAGCCGTCTGTACTTCAGCATGTCAGCTAAAGTTCTTGACCAGACAGTAAAGTTGGAGGACACCATAACGGGATTTTCCCATTCTTGAAAAGGTGCCAGAGAAGCCTGGATTGCATATGGGCTGCCTCCTGCCCTGGCATGGGGCAGTGCGTAAGATCTGTCGGAGATGGATACAAACAGCATGTAACCTACACCTGTTTTCCCATGCGATAATCTCCTGAGACTCTGGGAGACCAGGGTACGAATCCTGGTTTGGCCATGGAAACCTGCTGGCTGACTTCAGGCAAGTCACACACTTTCAGCTCCAGAGGAAGGGAATCACAACCCCCCTCTGAAGAAGCTTGCGAAGAAAACCCCATGGTAGGTTTGCCTTAGGGTCACCATAAGTCAGAAACAACTTGAAGTCACACAACAATTGTGGGATTACAGTACAGAATGTATATATGCAGTATAATTTTCACGCTTGGTTACTTTTCCCCCCTATTTTTATTTCTCAGTTGCTTTCTTATTATGTATTTTTGTTAATCTATCATTGTGTTACTTATGCAGTAGTCTTGCTTGTGAGAATATTTGTAGAGACATCTTGTAGCACCTTTGAGACTAACTAAAAGATTCTACAAACTAATACAGCTACATCTTTGAATTCTTCTATTATGATAATATTGTTCCTGTTAAATGATTAGGAGCATTTATGTATCATAGAGATGAAGGTTTGTTCTCAGAACTGATTGCTGTAAATATTCTCCATACTTTTCAAAACTTATTGTTAAAACAAATAAATACACACTACTAAAAAAGAAAAAAATCCAATTACTATTTACACTTGCAGACAATAAACACATGCTTATAATTAATATACTAACAATAGACACCATAAAAGACTTTTAACTTTCTTCTGCCATGATTGTTAATTTAATCCTCCCCATTTCCTCTTATCATATGATGCTGATGTTGTTGTGCATCTTCAAGTAATTTCAACTTTACAATGATCCTAAGGTTATCATGGGGTTTTCTTGGCAAGTTTCTTCAGAGAGGGTTTGCCATTGCTGTCCTCTCAGGGTGAGAGTGTGTGACTTCCCTAAGGTCATCCAGTGGGTTTCCATCACTGAGCCAGAATTTGAACCCTGGTCTCCAGAGTCACGGTCCAACACTCAAACCCCTACGCCACTCTGGCTCTCTTATATATTATATCTATTATGTATTATATTGAATATTATAATATTATATAATATATCTGTTATAAATGATATAATATCATACATGGCTAAGCAGTTAAATAATTCTACTTTAACATTTCTAATCCACAAACTGTGATCTTAGCTTTAAACTTCCAGTTCTTAGTTTATCTGTTTTAGCATCAGTTACTAAAACTAATTACCATTGTATCACCCTCTTCTGTATATATTCTATAAACAATTTCCATTGTTTCAAAAAATATATTTAGATTTTTCTCTAATCAGAGGTATCTAATCTGTGAAGAAGACCCTTTCGGTCAAGATGAATATTATCCAGAAAATTATTGTATTGTATATATGATTTGATTATATTGTCCTATATGTTGTATTTTTATTATATATATATATATATATATGTTCTGAGTATAGTATAGTATAGTATAGTAATAATACTTAGTAAGGTAGACGGCACTAGGAAAAGAGAAAGGCTATATTCCAGGCTCAAGCAAAGAGGCCATGGCTCTGAATCTGCAAGGTTATCCACACTGTGAAAATAATCCAGGATGAATCCGACTTGAATCTCTATTGTTCATACACATCCCGAATGCACCTGATTAAGTTTGGAGGGGCTGCTAAAAAAACCCACTCATCCTGCGATAATCAATATCAAGTTTTCCCCCGAGTTTTTAAAAAAGATCCTCATCATCGGTAGTGTGAATAACTGATGCGAATAAACCCGGGATATAATGCTGCATGCCTTCAACATGTTCAAAATGCATTCACATTGTTGGCTCCATCTTAATGCAAATGTTTGCACCTGTGAGCAACTGAAGTTGCAAAGATGTGCATCGATGCAGTTCCATAATGTGAATAACAAACCCGGACTATATGAGTGAGATGATTTGCATCGTTGCACTAAAAAATGATCCCTGCAAGAGTAGGATGGTTGATGATAGGAGGGACTCATTGTTACAGTTGCCATATGTCGAAGTTGACTCAATTTGACAGCAGTTAATAACAAACAAAAATAGTATTCTATATATTGTATATGTTGGGAATACATTATTCTATTCTTATAATCTCACTTTTATGTATTACTATTAACCTTTATTGTTTTTGATATGGCACCTCTGTTGTTTTTTCTGTTGTGATTACTCACCAATATTTGCTTTCTTTGTTGTTATTTCTGTTTACTGTGGGAACCAAATGCTAGCCTAGCTAGGTGGCCTTTCTTCTAATCGAGCAAGGATTTTCATATGTTCTGTTGTTTACCACTTCAACACAAGGATTAGGTGCATATACATAACACCATGCTTGTAGGTGGCCACCTTCAGAGCCGTGACATTTCAAGTGCCTTCCAGGTATGGGCATAACCCAAGAGAGTGCTATCTCAGCTGCACATCTCTTTTGAGGTTCCCACTGCATACAGAGTAGTAGGTTAGATAGACATTTTGATGTTCTGAAGTAGCAATTTGTATATTCTTGTTTCACCTTAATCATAATTTGGAAAGATGTAAACCAGATCTTGAAATAATTCTCTGCAGTAAAATCTAACATCCTCCACTGAGTACTGCCAGTGAAAAATGTGGCTAAGAATGGTCAAAACAGGACATTTTAAAAATCTGTAAAACCTCATGCAGTTAATGTAATACAAGGGTGAAAGGAAGGTTGAATCTAATGATAGATTTTGGGGTCATTTGCTGTCAGTGGTCAAAAATTTCTGATTCCCAGATATTTAACAACAGCAGCAATGAAATAACTTGTCCCACCTCACTTGTGCTCTTTGGGATAAGTAGGGATGTACTTGTGTGTGAATGTAATGTGCATTCAGTTTTGGTATGGAAAGCAAATTCCTATACTCAGGGTATGTTCAAAGGTACCCTGTTCTTGAATTCAAAGCCAAGAAGCCTGAACTCTACTGTTATGTGGCTAACAGTGCATATTGTTGTCCACCAGGTGGGGCACTGAGATAACAGTTCAGGTACTATGCCTGCTACAGTATTTAGTTGAGTCCTGTTCAAAAGCAAGGCAAGGGAACATCTATTTTGCATTTTGAAACTAGTTTAATAATAATTTCCCATCAGTTCCAGCTTTGTTAAAAAAAACTTTAAGATGTTACTAAATAGAATTTTTCTTCTAACCCATGAAGAGGGTGTTATCATTCATTTCCATGCTGTTCACAGATAGGCAAGTGGAGAAGCCTTGTCTTTCAAGGTCAGAATGCTAACCTCTTAGAAGGCCAGCAAAAAGTAAATGCCAAGCAATCCAACATGGATCAAAAGAGCTGAAGTGTAAACCTTTTTTCCTCCAGGAAGAGACAACTTCCAGGGGGTCCATTCCAAACACGTTGGATGCCACACAGATGCATATTTGCCAGAGAGCACCACTGAAGTGCCCACTAGTACCAAGGTTGTCACTGAAATGTCACTGTACAGCCCACAAAAATGACCAACACAGACTTCCTTGTGGGCTGCATGTTGCAAATCCTTGCCTGACTCCATCAGCAGCACAAAAGCCAAGCAGGCTAAATGAACAGGGTGGGCGCTCTTCATCCACTGATTTGTCTGCATGGTGTTTCTTGTTGCTTTCTAGATACTAGTAGTGAGCTGTTAAATACAGACATGATCTTTGCTAGCCATGGTCCTTAATTTTGTACCTACCTCAGCCTTAAATCTTGAGGGTGTAACTAAACTACCTAACTATTATAATCATTTGTTGGAGTGCTGCTTTGGAGGGTGGGGAAAACCCTAAGGAAGATGACAGTCTATTTAGGTTAACTTCGGGATATGTGGAAATACCTCCTGTAGTTGAGGATGTACTGTGGAGCCCATTCAAAATAACAGGGCTGGCCCTACTAGCACATGTTGGGGGTGGCAACAACGTGATGGAGAATGATGTGTGCCATGTAACTTGCCTTAAACTAGTCTGCTGCTTTGAGGTGTTGTGGAGGATGCTCTCCCATCATCAGTGTTAAAAAAATCCATCTGTTAGTCTAGTGGGCTTTTTTACATGAAATAGGAGAGAACAACATTGTGTTCTTTTCCTCTAGCAAAATAAGGTCTTGGGTTGGCCTTACTAAACAATAAGCTCAACCCAGTAGGAGCTTCTCCTGTGTTTATTCCTGATTGTGTAGATGGGAGGTTTACTGGACTACAGCAATAGAAAAACATAGTACCTTTATGGAATGTGCTACTACTAGAATGATTCCTCTGTGTAAATTTGTCTATTTCTCTCATTTTTCCAAGTTTACCCTCCATCGCATTCCTAGAAGTCGGGAGGTTCGTCAGTCATGGAGCTCTTCGGTATTAACAACTATGCATTCCATGTTTTATGCTCTTCCTTTGGCCTTCAGACTCAAACCAGATTTGGTATGTAAAACAGTCCAGGGTGGGTGGGGGGTGGGGTGGGAATGAATAAATGCTAGTTTGTTCCAAAGGGAAATTGCTGTGGAGATAGCAAACATCACATGTATATTCTTAGAACTCTATCTATCTATCTATCTATCTATCTATCTATCTATCTATCTATCTATCTATCGCAGATCCTGACATGGTTTAGATATCATGCTAACCAGCGGTATGCAACCTAGGGCTCTCCAAATGACTACAGATGGTATAATCCCTGGCTGGGACTTTGGCATTTGTAGTCCAAATCCAAAGCCTGTCTCTGCACTGAATCTTATTTAACATGAAAAGAATGAGCCATACCAAGCCTCAAATGTGCCCATCTCCCCTTTCAGCATGACCACTAGGAGGAGTTTGGTTCTTACCCAAAGCTTGTGACATTGTCTTAATCTAACATTTCGGTTACTCTTAATACTGATTTGTTTGAAACAAGCCAACGTCAAACCATATTTGACCTTACACTACACTATGATTAACGGAAATTGGAAGCAAGCATTTCTGATCTCTCCTTTTCAGCAGTGCTACAGTGACAGAGGAATTGTGGAGAGCCTGCAGTCCCAAAGTTGATTTCAGCTTGTTGTCCTCACACTAAAGTTATGCAACTGATTTTTTTTTTCCTAAAGGGAAATCTGCTACATGGCTCTCATTCAACATTACACTTGTCCCTCCACATTCTCTGGGGTTAGGGGCACAGGGCCTCCATGAATGTGGAAAAACCACAAATAATAAAAACACTATGTTTTTAGCTGAGAGAACACCTCTCTGGGAAACTCTAGGTCCTCCACTGCAATTCTGTGGTCAACATCTGCCAGATATTGACCACAGAATTGCTCTGGAGGAGCTACAAATACCTAGTTGAGTGTTCTCTCTAGGAATCTCTAGGTTCTTCAGTGCGACTTTTGTTTAAAGCTGACTATAGAGTTGTGCTGGAGGACCTAGATATTCCTAGAGGGTATATATAAATAAAATCTGTGAACAATCACATCCGCAAAAGTCAAAGCCGGAAATGTGGAGAGATGAGTGTATAATTTCCATTTTAGTCATACCAATATCATATCAGGAAGTACTGTATCTGGAGATGTAGAGCAGTGTTTGGAAGGATTATATGTGAGGTGCCTTCTTTTCAGAAGAGGAAGTAAATGAGACAGCGTAACACTTCTTTACATTGGCTCTGTGCTTTCATCATCCTACGTGAACATATAGGGGCAAGATCTGCCTCTGTTGCATAGAAGAGGAAGACAGATGTCTCAAGCAATATATCTCTTCCGCTACTATTTGAGCTATCCTCTGGAATCTACAGGCTATGAATGGAATGTACCAGTGGGTGACATTCTTTAATAGTAGATTGAGAACCAATAAGATCACATTGGGTGGCATAGTCAAAAACAGTAGCAAATCCTTGTGGGTATTTGCACCTCTTTTCTTTCGTGCTGGACAATTGGCCGTAATAAAGTTATTATTATTATCTCTTTTCTTCAGTATTTTCCCACCCACCATTCCCCACTTCAAGCTTCATACTAAGTTGTTACACCTCTTATGCAAATAACTGAATAAATGACCCCGTAGAAGTAGTCAGAGTTTGGAAAAGTTACTTTTTGGGGATCATAGCTCTCATAAACCCCCCCCCCCAACTCACATAGCCTCTCAACATACAGGTTGGGGGATTAGGGGACTTGTACTCCAAAACATAAAGTTTCCAATCTCTGGAAGTAGATTTAAGTATCTTCAGTTCTTTACTATCTTCATATCATCAGTTGTTGTGAACTGAAAAGTTTGCACACATTCTGGGACTTTAGTTAATGCTCACTTGCAGATTTTGTTTTATTTTTTATATATGCAGTGAGTCAGTGGTTAAGACGCTGACTCTGACAATTGCAAGATTGTCAGGTTGGCATTTCAAGAGTCAAGTGCTGTATGATGAAATGAGCTCCTGTCACTAGTCCCAGCTTCTGCCAACCTAGCAATTTGAAAGCATGTAACAGTGCAAGTAGATAAATAGGTACCATTTCGGTGGGGAGGGAACAGCATTCTGTGTAGTCATGTTGGCCACATGATCACAGAATTGTCTTTGATGACACTGGCTCTTTGGCTTAGTAATGGAAGTGAGCATTGCCACTTACAGTCGGACACAACTTGACAACCTTGTCAAAGGGGAAACCTTTTACCTTTTACCTTTTTAAATGAAATCAGCAACTCAAGGTCTTGGGACCAAATCTGACTGTCTAAGGAGTGCCATTTTCTCCTCCTCCACCATCTGCCCAGGGACAAAAGAAGTGTATGGAGACGAGATTGTTTATGGGGTTGGCTGGAGCCCTGATCCAACACTCTCGGCACTTTTTTGAGTAGTTTTTTCATAAAGTAAGTAGATGACCTGGTCTCTTAAACGAAACAGTGGTCTTTGTGATCCTATTTCTGCTGTCCCCCATGTTTCCCGTTCCTATATATTGATTTTCTCTTTTCATTAAAGAGGAAGTAAAATGCCTCAGTTAAACAAAAAAAAAAGCAATCTTTATGAGCTGAGTACATTAGCGCATTGCCTTGTTACAGTGGTGGCTGCATTTAATTAGCATCAATGGTATTGAGTTTCCATCATAAGGGAAATTGTCTAGATAATCAAATAGAGCAGTACATTACTGAAGGAGATGATGTGTAAAAGTCAAAGGAGAAGGGGTACCATGGGGTAACCTAATTGTTGCATAAGTCAACCAGTCCTTTGGTAAAAAATAATTGTGGCATCAACTGGAAACAGCAGTGACCAAGTTTGCTCTTTTAGTGATAGTTTAACTTGTTTGTAGATGTTTTGCTTGAAAGAGCAGTGCCAGAATATAGTGTGCAGCCAGTATTCCTCATGAACTTTGCACTGAAGTTGCATGTCTGTGTGTATGTTTTAAGTAGTGTGGTGGCTATTGATGCACCTATGGCTATGAAGGTAATGGATAGCAGTTTTGACAGTGGATGCTGAAACTGCGAATACACTGTGCTTACAAGACACATCAACAGCTGTTAGGTATTTTGACTCCCAGTGGTTTCTAAGCTGGTTGATAAGACAGTGTGTATGATGGGTAAGAATGTGAGCTGCAAATCAAAATTCGCCTGTTCAGATTTGTAGTCAGCTATGAGTTGCCTGGGTATCTCCAACTGGGGACTGAGGAGGAATTCATATTCCTGAATGGACTTGCCTGGTCCTTATTTTGCATACTAATTTGTAGATTGGCCCATTTCAGAGTTGCACTGCTACTGAATTCCATGTCAAGATAGCTCAATGGCTAACTCTCTCATTTTTCTCCTTCCTTTTCTTTTTTTCTTGGAGTTTTCTGCTTGCAGGTGTCAGTTGCATGGAGTGGCCAATGTGTGTTACTACTAGATGGAATTCCTCATGAAAGTGATGGGAGAGGATGATGTGCCATCATTCTTGGGGAGATTGTATGGGGAAGAAAACACATGGCTGCTTCCAAGGATCCAGGCAGCAAGCCATGCTTTTTCTACATAACATTCCAAGTAGGCTTCCAGAAAGGCTGTGCAGAAAAAAACACTGCTGCTTCTATAAGGACAGCCATGTTTTCCCACATGCAGTCTCACTTGAGCAGCAGCACATCATTGGGTTCTATCACTCTCAGGAGGAGTAGCAACTATACTTTTGACACACATAGCAGACTAGTGTTTGGAGAGATGAAGAGTAGCCCTTAACCTATCTCTTAAGTACTTCTAAAGAATTTTCAAAACAATCAATTATTACTTTTGTACAATTTTCCCACTGAGCAATTCATACAGAAGTAGGACATAATGGTGACCATATGCAAAATGAGTACAACCCACATTTAAGACAGTTCTGTCCCTCCCTCCCATGAGGCTGTGAACAATCAGCTGTCCTTTCTGCTGCTCCTGTTTTCATATTTGCAATAAAGAGCTGTCATTGCCATTTCAGTAATGATTGCTGAAATAATGACCCTGTTCACACAGAGCTGTGAGGTATAGTTCCAAAGAATGTGGAGTTTTGGAGAATTCACTGGGAATCCCAGCAGGCTGGTTTGTGCATGGAGCCTTTTGCCCTGCTTGGCTCCTCCTGAGCAGAAGTAGTTGAAGCAGAGACAGGCCAGGAGTGGTCACAAGTGACTCACTGTGAGTTTAGAAAACCTTTCCTCTGTGGCTGTTGTCCTCTGATCCCTATCTCCTACCCTTACAAGGATGGAGCTGCTCCCTATTTCCCATGAGGTTGAGAATGTAAACCTCTATCTGGCTCATACTCTTTTCCTTCATGCAGTACCAAGCTAATCCAGAAGGTCTTTCCGTTTGGTTAAAGATCTCGCTTAAATAGTTTTAGGGAGTTTGGAAAAAGATTAATCAGTTTAAAAGGGAAGCCCCACCTCTACCTTTAATCACTGGATTTCTGTTGTAAAAGCATGCAAGATGTTAATTGTTTCCTTTTATAATGTGCCTCAAGAGACAGATCTGATAACAAAGAATGGGAGAGTTATGTAGCCTTTGATCAGGTTTCCCCCAATGCCTTCCTCCACTCTCTCTGTGTATGTCAGTGTGAGTCCTTTTGTAAAAAACAAAACAAAAACAAAACAGTTATCTTACAGCTTGATGAATATATAGCATGGTCGTATATCTGAATCAGAGTATCTGCTTTGTAGCTTGAGACCTAGCAGAACAACAACATATATCTAACTGCCTGGGTGAGTGTATGTTTACTGAGCAACTGAGTGCCACATTCTTGGCAGCTTCCCAGGTCTCCGTAGGTTTACAAGCCTTCGGAGGGATGGAAGAAAAAGTTGGTTGTGAGTTGACAACATTTTATCAAAGACTTCTGCCATGGAACTCAACAACTTAGTGTTAAAAATAGGAAACATCTAGAAAAGCATGAAATAGTGCCAAAAACACATAGTTGCTGTGCTGGAATTTATGGAGAGTCTAGGCATGAATCAGTGTAGGCAGAGGTGTTCCCCCACCCCCTTGTTTTTCTGTGTACTGTTAACAGGGAGGCAGTAGGATTTTGGAATGCTTTTAAAAAGTTGCTTGTATTTATTAAGAACTGATCATGCAAATTCTTGTACCCTCCCAAACTCCTCTTGACTAGGAGGAGAAATTTGAGGAGTGCAAGGAATGCACAATTTAAGCAAATACGGGCAACAGTGCCTGGCTTTCACTTTGTAGAAACAGGAGACAGTCAAGCAGTTCACCAGATGGGGCTTCACTGTGACAACCTGCTATTGCAGTTGGCTATGGCACAAGTATGCACAAATACTGTACTCCATGGGCTTCTGAAATTTAGCATTCTGTTTATTTAGTATTTTTTTTTATCTTGCCTTTCCTTCATGAAGCTGAAGGTAAGACACGTGATTCTTGTTCTTTTCCTCATCCCCACATCTTACTCGCACAGATGAGATGCCTTAGGCTGAGAGAGAGTGAGACTGGCCCAAGGTCATCCAGTTGACTTTATGGCTGAGATAGGATCTGAACCTGCATCTTCCCAGTTTGGCATTTCTAACAATGGTATCAGGAGAGGAAAACTTCTACTCCCCCCTAGCCTATTCCAGCCCAAGAAGATTCCTTATCCAGCCCAGGGAAAGCTTTCATTCAGCTAAGCTTTGTCCTTAAAGTGAGGAGATTTCTCTATATGTCACTTATTTTCCTGAATAGAACTGGGACCTTTTAGGACAATCCCATTGTTACCGGTGATCAGAAAGAAGAGTGGCTCTCCCACTCCCCCAGAGGAGTGGAACACAAGATAGGTAACTGTTCACTGGTGGGAGATAACTGTGGGATTTTCATTGTCACACACAATGTCCCAGCTGCTGCTCAAGTCCTTTTCTTGATAGAGAGGGAGATTTGGATCTCCATGCTTCTCCTCTGCATGAATAAACTTGAAAGGGTGGGTTCTGTTGATCTCAGAGGAAGGGGCAGGGTGGGGCCTCACCTCTCGAAGACATCTGCCCCACTGCGGGGGGGGGGGGGGGGTCAAATTCCAGGTCCAAAACAGTTCTCCTTTGAAGAAATCCATACCATTAAGTTCCTTAGTAGAACAATATGTTATTCTTCCCTGCACTAACAAAGCAATCTGGTACATAACTCTACTAAGATTACTAGTCCACAGGAAGATTTTACTGGAATGTGCTGCCCTAGTATAAAGGCCCCAGCTACTTGTAGCCTAAAAGAGAAGATAGAAAACACTTTGCTAAAGGAGAGTCATATTTTTCCTCAACAGGCAAGCAGGTGAGTGAGTGGTTTTGGACAGACCTGCCTTGGAGCCAAAGCCCAGGTGCAGAAGGGCAGAGAACGAGGACTTTCACCACGTACTGTCATTATTGTAAGCACATAGAAAAACACTGGGCCTATTTTATTTCATTTTATTTATTCAATTTTTACTACACCTTTCTGCTACTAAGGGTCCCAAGGTGGCTTACAAATTTAAAACAGAAGTTGGCTAAAATGTACATTACAAAAGCTTTAAAAATCAAGTAAACAAAATCCTACTGTAAAAAATAGATAGTTAAAAACAGTTTTAAATGCACTTAAAATGCAATTAAAAACAAGAAGGATAAAAAAAATCACACCACTATCAACACTATTCCGCCATATATTTTAAAAATCAGTCAGAAGTGTTCCTAAATAAGAGAATCTTAACCGGGTGGACAGAGTGCAGGGAGGAGACTAACCAGACCTCCCATGGGAGGGCGTTCCACAGCCTGGGAGCAGCCACTGAGAAGGTTGTCTCCCATGTTTTCACAACCGTGCCTGTGAAATGGTGGGACTGTCCTCTCCCAAAGAACTCAGACCAGCTTGTATTTGGAGATATGGTCTTTTAGGTAGTTTGAACCATGTAAGGCATTAAAGGTCATAACCATAATTTTGAATCCTACCCAGAAACAGATGGGCAGCCAGTAGAGCTATTTCAGCTAAGGGGTTATAAACTCCTCATAGCCTGCCCCAGTCAGCAACCTGGCCATAGCATTCTGGACCTGCCAATGTTTCCAAACAGTTTCCAAATGCAGTCCCTTATAGAGTGTGTTACAGTAAAACCAAATGAGAGGTAATCATGACTTCTCAAGGAGCAGGTGTAGCCGGTGCACTAGTTTTAACTGTGCAAATGCAGTCCTGGCCATTGGTAAAACCTGGGTATCCAGGCTCAGACCTGAGTTCAGGACTATATTCAAGTTGTTGGATTAAAGCCAGACCTATTCAGGCTGAGAGCAGATCCACTTGAAACAAATGGTGGCTAATTTGTGTCATTTTTCTCCCAAGAGATTTGGCTCCATTCCACTATATTTACACGTTTGTTTTTGTTAAGCTTTTATGCAATCATAGAATCTATTCCACTCCTTCCTTTCCCTTCCTTCCCTTCTCTCCCCCTCCAGCACATCCCTGTTGGATGCTATGTGTGAGCATGTCCGAGGAAGTAGCGACAATGATCATGTTTATATTTAGCATTTAGCACAGGGATGGGGAATCCCGTGAGAAGGAAGCTGGATTGTCCTCTCTCCCCACCTCCATTTTACAGATGAGATAGTGTCAGTCGGGGTCAGGGAACATTGTACTTCCAATGTCATCAGATCTTCAGCCAAAATATTGCCTGGTGCTTTAGTTGAAAACTCAGCTTCACCCCACAGCCATTTTTCTGGCAAACAGCAAGAGTTTAAGATTCAGCTGTGCCCTGCAAACACTAGCTGAGAATGGTTGCCTTTACAGGCTGCTCTTGTTCCCAGTTGGAAAGGTGTGTAGTAGAAGGCAGTCCTCCCTTCCAATGGGAGGAAACATTCTATAGAGCAGTGGTTCCCAACCTGTGGGTCGGGACCCCTATGGGGGTCGAATGACCCTTTCACAGAGGTCACTTAAGACCATTGGAAAACACATATTTGCATATAGCAATGAAAATAATGTTATGGTTGGGGGTCACCACAACATGAGAAACTGTATTAAAGGGTCACAACATTAGGAAGGTTGGGAACCACTGCTATAGAGGATTTTCCTTATTATTCTTGATTGGCAATGACAAGGGGTTCCTCACTTCTAACCTCTGTAGCAAAAAGGCATGAGTCTTGGGACCTCTCCATGGGATGGAATCATACCTTCGTGTCCCAGAGGTACCTTCCCAATTTAGCGTATTTCACATCTTTAACCCTCATCCATGGAGATAAGCAAACCCTTCCATTTGGTGCCTTAATCTGGGGTATTTTGTGTCTACATATTCCTTCACGTTTACCCATTTATCTGAAGTAAACAAGTCTAGAAAAGTTTATGCTGCCAACCCCTTTCTCTTGGTCTGAAATACTGTAAATAAATAAAATAAATCAAAAGTGCTACAAGATCCCTTTGCATATGTGCCTTTAAGCTGTCTGTCAATTTATGGTAACCCCATGAATTTCATAGGCTTTTGAGCTAATGAGAATTCACTGTATCACGGTGTATAAACATGGTTCAGTGCTTTCTACAACACCTCAACACATGCAACCATAAAACACATACATACACGAGGCAGAGCATTTATTCAGCCCTCCTGTTTGGAGAAAGTGTAACCAACATATACGTACAATAGATTTCTTGGAATAATGTTTGTCCCAGCTGGGTTTTTGTTTTGTTTTAAAAAATGTAAATAGAGGTGACTGAAACACAAGGATATTATTTACATCTCATCAGATGTGTAAAATGCCAGTGTCGCAGGTCTAGTTCTGTATGGACTTTGCAACAAAACTGATTTAGGGGGATTAAAATATCTAATCAGGATGAGGGTTAAAATGCTTAATGTACAATTAACTCAATGTAGCTAGTCCTGGTTTTGCATTGACAAGAGTACTAATAGATGAGTAAAAAGTAGGCTCCTATGTAAATGTATGAGACTAGGGCTCCCGAGTAGATTCATGGCTTTGTTGAGATTTGAATACTTGCTGCCTGACATTCTTAATTTGATTAAATGTTCTGTGGAGTTTTGTTTTCCTTAAAAAGACTCCTATTTCAAGAAGTTGTTTCTTGAAACAAACTGTTTTTTATAGCATTTATCCTTTCCTTTATCAGGTTAGTATTCAAACATACGTATGCTTGCCCCTTGATTTTGCCGGCTTCCTTAAATCACTCCAATGTTTTCCCATGATGTAGGCTGGATTACATCTGGCTTTCTGAACCTTAATAGATTTCATACTTGTTTACTGCTTGACAGATTGAAAGCAGCCATCTCACTTGAGGCTGAAGGCAATACAGTGTTCAGGAGACTGCAGTACAGTGTTAAGTGGTTTAACCAAGTGTTCGTGCCATTTGGTGACCATCTCTCTTAAAGGTGCCAGGTTAAAAACATGGAAGTGAAAGGATGGGGGAGATATTCCCCTTCACGTTTTTTAAAAAAACTCTTTTTTAGGATGAGTAAGCACTATAAAATTCCAGATTCACGAGCTTGTTAAAATCACCATAATAAACAGATACATGTGTTATAGAAATGCTCACACAGTGGAACTATATGAAAGGCGATCTTTATTTCACTCAGCTAAGACTTTCCATTCTCTCTCCAGTTCTCTAAATGTCCTAAGTTCATAGCACTTCAGTTGCCTGCTAGAATGGATAATGAGTTATTGTTCCTTTGCATCATGATTACCCATTGGCTTTTTCTCCTCTTTTATTGGTGGAGTAAGTTCAAAACACTGGATTATCTTCCTATATATTTTGGTATCTTATGCCCAGACCTTGGATGTCTCACTTACGAGCCACTTAGCTAACCTGCTAAGAATTTTGTTGTTTTTCAGTTATTTCTTATAAGCTTTTCCAATCAAGAGAATCTGGTAAATTATTTTGTGGTAATCCCCTCTATAATATGTCTAGCATAATATTCTTCCTTTAATTTTCTATTTCTTTGCTAGTTTTGTGTAAGTGGGGAGTTTCACTTGTTTTCTAGTTTCACTTGTGTCTAGTTCAAATATTTTGCTGCTGTAGACAGGTCAGTAGATGTCACCCTACAGTCCCGCAAGGCCTGCTGAAAGATGGGTACAGCTAGATACACTATATTAAGCCAAGCCAAAGCAGAGTAGTTACTGAAAATGGAAAGTGAACTCAAAGCACATCCCATTATCCTCTGCAATGTGCTGGACTCATTGGATGTCAGGTATATACTTGCTTATTATACTGATTTCCCTCATTCTCAACTCCATTCTCAACATCTCTAGAGCAGTAGTGACTGGCAGCTTTGATTTGGTGAGGGTTTTTTTACCTGACCTCTCCAGATCTCAATGTATGTTCATTGTTGCCTAAACAGTAAGCTAGCTCACTGGTTACCTATGTGAATCACAGAAACATGAATAAGAAAAAAAGGCGACT
>NC_056525.1:109176523-109198683 GCF_019175285.1 Sceloporus undulatus
TACCTGTAACTGTGACTCTATCAGTTGTCATCCATGAATTCACACAATCCACCCACCCTCCTTACTGGAAGATCCAGGAAATTAGAGGCCAGTCAGCCTGACCTCAATATCAGGGAAAATATTAGAACAGATTATACAAGAGTCCATCTGCAATCTTGATGACAATGCAGTTATTAGTTGGAGCCAGAATGGGTTTGCCAAGAACAAATCCTGCCTATCTAACTTTGTATCTACCTGTAACTGTGACTCTATCAGTTGTCATCCATGAATTCACACAATCCACCCACCCTCCTTACTGGAAGATCCAGGAAATTAGAGGCCAGTCAGCCTGACCTCAATATCAGGGAAAATATTAGAACAGATTATACAAGAGTCCATCTGCAATCTTGATGACAATGCAGTTATTAGTTGGAGCCAGAATGGGTTTGCCAAGAACAAATCCTGCCTATCTAACTTTGTATCTTTTTTTTTAAATGGATCACTAATTTAGTAGATGGTGGGAATGCTGTGGATGTCATTTATCTGGATTTCAGCAAAGCGTTTGATAAGACCCCCATGATATATTGAATAGTAAACTGACTAAACATGGAACAAATGGAAATGCCATCACATGGCTCCATAACTGGTTGGAAAATCCTGCTCAAAGAGTTGTCATCAGTGGCTGTGCTTCAGATTGGAAGGAGTCTTCAAAGTGAAGTGCTGCAGGGTTCTGTCCTGGGGATGGGGAGACAGTCTTAAATATTTTATTAATAATTAAGATGATGGGGTGGAGGGTATCCTTATCAAATTTGCAGATGATACAAAACTGGAAGGGGTAGCTAACACATTGCAGTGTAGAAAGAACCCACTTTTTGCAGGTTCTTTTTCCGCTGGCGGGAAGCCTCGCCATTTGACGACTGAGGTTTCCCTCTGGCGGAAAAACAGGTGCCGACAGGCCGCCCTTTTTGGGCAGTCTATACCCTGCCAAGGTTACTGTCCAAAATCTCAGCCCTAGAATGTTCTCATCATGGCTTTGTGCAGGCTCAGAACGTGTGTGTGTGTGTGTGTGTGTGTGTGTGTATTTACAGACTCAAAGAACCAAAGTTACCAATAAGTAACAGACTGCTCTTTTTCTGCAACTAGCAAAGAAGCACTCATAAATGTTATTCCTTGAAGTAGAATATAGTACAACTTTATCATGTTGTTACAGTGTAAATGGGGCTTAGGTCTGAGTAATTATGTCTGAACTGGGACCATTCCTTTTTCGTGTGTCTGTTAATGTTGTGCCTGGGGCTTGGTTTATTTCTGTTGTAGTTTTGTTTTGTTTTGTTTTAATAGTGAAACTCTTGAACCAGCTCTCTCCTCACCACCACCAAACACCTCAGGAATTAATTTGGCTGACACCGGTTCTGTGGATGGCTTCAGTTCTCCACCTTCTGCTAATATTGGAACATGCAGTTACAGCTGGTTTTTAGGCAGTGCCCCTCCTGAAAACTGGGGAGGGGAGGGAAGTGATGATAAGATCTCCAGAATTCAGAAAGAACACCATGTGGCTGATAATTACCTAAGCAATTGCATCTGATGATAATATAAGAGAGATCGGAATGTTCTTTGTTTTGTCAATAACAGTGATTGTGTTCTTTTGGATGTTTGCACTGGAAATAACCAAGCTATCAAATCCCTCCTTAGTTAAAGTATTTTTCAGAGATTGGGTGAGAAGGGAAGTAGAGAGTGGAGGAGAGTCAGTATGGTTTAGTGGTTTGGGTGTTGGACTATGACTCTGGAGACCAGAGTTCAAATCCTCACTCAGCCATGGAAACCCACTGGATGACCTTGGCCAAATCACCCTCTCTTAGCCTCAGAGGAAGGCAAAGGCAAACTCCCTCTGAACAAATCTTGACAAGAAAACTTTGTGATGCCATAGGGTCAGCATAGGTTGGAAATGACTTGCAGGCACACAACAACAAAGTACAGAATGTAGTATTTAACCTGCCTGACATAGTCATAGCTGTACACCAAGGTCACAGTCTTCCTGCCCTTTTTGTGTCATAGGGTACGCCCCATGCCACCTCCATGGTCTGGTGCACTACTCTTCTGCTATGAAGTGTGCACAATGGCAAATTAGGGCCTTGAAGTCCAAATCAGCTGACTGTAAACCTTTTCAGCTTCCTACTGTACATTCTTGCCTAGGTGCTGCATAAGGTTGCATCTGATGAGAGTCTCAAGAGATAGAAGCCTGGAGAAGAATACTATGAGGACATACAGTACATCCTTCATTTTTAGTCCCTGGCATACTATATTGTGCACAGCCAAGACAACAGCAGAACATGCCAATAAGGAGTAGTTATGCAAAAGCCTTCTGAGGAGTTGCCTTGGACCATGTTTTTTATAGGCACCATGTACACCTTTTGTGTTGTGTGCCTTCAAGTCATTTCTGGGTCTTCGTGGCAGGTTTCTGTACCCATTTTAGCCTTCCTAAAATTTCTCTCCCTAAATGTTCTCAGTGTTGATTTTTTTTATTTTTGAGAAGTAATGCTCTTTTAAATCTCCACACCTGAGGAACTGCAGTTTTCTAGGGTTCTTCTTTACAAAACAGGCCCTATTTCTTACTTCTTTTTGAGGTGATGACATGAATGGCTACATAGGAGATTCTCTGAGTAGCCTTGTGGTTCCAGAACAGTGTTTTTGTCCTGGGCTCCATATCTGTATTTATGTAATCTGGAATATCATTTATTCACAACTTACTTCCACTGAAATGTTACAGTTTGATCATTAACACTCACGTGGAACATTTAACGCTGGTTGCTGTTATGCCAACTGTTGTTTTAGCGAAGTGTGTGTCTCCTTTTTATTTATACAAGCATTCATGTATACAGTGGTACCTCGGGATACGAAATACCCACGTTACGAAATTTCCGGGATACGAAAAAATCCCATAGGAAATAACTGTTCCGGGTTACGAATGTTTTTTCGGGTTACGAAAAAATTTTTGGTGCTTTTCGGCGCTATTTCACACGAAATCGCGGCTTTTCCCCATTAGCGCCTATGGGTTTTCGGCTTACGAAGGCTTTTCGGGTTACGAAAGCGGCCGCGGAACGAATTAATTTCGTAACCCGAGGGAGCACTGTAGTTCCTATTGGCACAGCTTTAGGATGTCTTTCATGAACTACAGTGGAAAAGAGCAATACAATCTCTTTAAGAAACGCAGAATGTGTGTGGGTATAGTGGTCTGTTGCTTTCTCTCTTTGCTTCCCTTTAAAATGTTGTTCCATAGTTTAGGGGAAAAGGTGGTCCTTATAGTAGGAATAAAAGACTTATTCAAGCTTTCTTATTTTTATATCAGTTACTTTATATCTCACCTTTGACTGGTTAGTTCTATTTGTATGTCTGTCATCTGTCCACTTTATACTTACAACAATCCTTTGGTTCCCTCCATGCATCTTATGAAGTAGACCACATCTACAAAAGCTTATGCTTCAACTTCTTTCTTTCAGTTAGTCTCAAAGATGCTACAAGATGTTTTTGCATACTGATATTCCAGAATAACATGGCTATATCTGTCAAACAGTCCTTTGAGGTAGGTTGGGAGAGAGTGACTGGCTCAAGGTCTCCTGGAGAGTTTCATAGCTCAGTGGAGACTTGGACCTGGATCACTAGCATTCCTGTCCAACATTCTAACCACAGCATTGCACTACTTCTTTCCAACTTGCAACTGGAGCGTGGAACAGGAGGATTCTTCCTTAGATGGGCACGTCTGGACTGAGTTTGTCTATAAGACATTCCATCATTGTTTTCTTGATTTCTTGATCAGACATACCAAGTTTTTATTTTTTATTTCAATCAGTCAATCAATCAATCAAAGCCTTTATTACAGTCAACAGACCTCCAGGCATCTTTACATTGTTAAAAAAGGGTCTGTTGGTACAGTCTCACCAGGAGAAAGAAATATTGGCTGGACCAGCCTTACCATTAGGCAGAATAGAGCATTTGCCTTAGCAGATCTGAACCATCATCAGAGGACAGGAAATTATTATGTAATTTGTTTTCATTGTATTTTTATTCCCAAAAAGAGTCACTTGGGGTATTTTTTGCCTTGGGTGCAGGAGGAAAAGCTTGGTATTATGCATCTTTTCTACCTCAGGCAGCAAAATGTTCTGGGCTAGCTCTGAATATTTTGGAGCCAACCTGCAAAAATAAAACCTTACAAGAGGCCTAGCATTATTCTTGGAAAGATGCTATCATACTCTCCAACGGTCCCAATTTGGCATGGACATTCTCAATCTTCTGACCAACTTTTTCAGGTGCTTTAAAAATGTCTTGGTTTCTTTCTTCTTCATTCTCTTTCCCTTTGTCCTCAGCTTCAATTACTGCATGTTCAAAGTGCCCAAGTAGGTTGCACTCAGTTAACTGAACAGGAGAGAGAGAAGAGGTGGAAGCGGAATCTTGCCCTTCTCAATAGGCTTAGGAAAAATCAAACTGCTGCAGTCTCTCCCAGTTTGCGTTCTTCCTCATGAATTACTTTCCCCCTCACTCTGATGTGACTTGAGACCATGCATATCCCAATTTTGATCTGCAAAATGTTGGAGGGTCTATAACATATACTGGAAATCTATTGTTAATCTTATCATTCAGAACATTTGTATGAATCTGACATGCACTCCAACTGGAGAACTGAGGATGCCAAAGTGAAACAAACAAACCCTGAAAATAAAGACATAGATTCAGAACATGCTTGCAAATAACAACATGCTTTTGGTACTTAATGAGATGTCCCTGGGCAACTAACTGAGATCCAGAGTTTCTTTGAAGCTTTTCTCCAGCATGAGTTTGGCATTTTCAGAATATAAAAAACACCTGTTAAGTCACAGTTCTTGGAGCTCATCCAGAATTTCATCATGAATAAATCAGATAGTACTTTCACCTTTACACTTGAAGTGCCCATCTTTATACTGGCTGCCTTTGTAAAGCTCTCCTTCCCTCTGTAGTGGTGTAAGGTAGCTTGTCCTTTTTTTCCCTTTTGTTTACTCATCCCTGCATGTCCTGAGATGGAGTTATGTGCAAGCTGGAAATAACTCAGTTGTTATGTATCTCTTATGCTGATGCATTTACACTGCAGAATTAATGTATTTTGACACCACTTTAACTGTCATGGCTCAATGCTATGGAATTCTGAAATTTGTCATTTTGTGAGCTATTTAACCTTTTCTGTCAGAGAGCTCAGGTGCTATAACAAACTACAGATCCCAGGATTCCATATCATGGAGCCAAGACAGTTAAAGCAGTATCAAACTGCATTAATTCTGCACTGTGACAGCATCCTTAGTTAAAAGCAGAGTGAAAAATACTTTGATGTTACAAGTTTGTTCCCAAGTTTGCTTCTATTATTTTTAGATAAATTGAGATTGTGCCCTTTAATTAAAAACACCAGTTGTATTCGTTTTAGTAAATTATTGTGGCCAGAGCAAACCCACAAAATAAAAGGCAATGGCATCACTAGAGTTGGCATCAGTGCGGTAACTCATGGTGTCACACACACACAGTCATTGACCTCCTCCCATACCACCATGCAGAATCCTTAGCAATGGTTTTGTACTAATGTTACTCATAAATGATAATTCCTGTATTATCTGAATATAATGGTAATAATTGTGAAATAGCAGTATCATATGCACAGTCAAAATGTATTTACATGTGTATCATTTCATATGGTTAAAGTGAAAATTTGATAAGATGTGACATTTTTAAAGATAATTTTAAAAGAATTTTAAAAACACATTTAAAAATTAATTAAAATTTAAAAGTTTATTAAAAAAAACTGGGGCCTCTCCTTTCTCCTCCCACTGAGCCTCACCACTGACACCATTTCTTCAGCATTTTAAAGGCCCGCTTCTGCCAAAAGTTAGATGTTTGGGAAGCAGTGGTGTCACCTCCCATTTAAGGTGTCGCCTTGTCTGGTGCGCATCCCCCTTCTTCCCACTATTGACACTCCTGATAAAAGGCCATATCTGTAAATTTTAGTCTGCCATTTAGCAATTGATTAAATGGGCCTATTCTAGTTGGGACTAGGAATTGGATTGAGGCCTTTGTTGTTTGTTGTGTGCCTTCAACTCATTTCTGACCTAAGATGACCCAATCTTGGATTTTCTTGCCAAGATTTATTTAGAGGAGGTTTGCCATTGCCTTCTCATGAGGCTGAGAGTGTGTGACTTGCCAAAGTGGGTTTCATGTCCGAGCTGGGAATTGAACCCTGGTCTCTAGAGTCGTAGTTCAACACTCAAACTACTATGCCAATTGAGGCATTACTCCACTTTAAACAAAGGCCTGCACTTATCTAGAATAAGCCTCCTTCATCCCCAGTGGGACTTAACATTAAAGTAAGCATGTTTAAGATGAAGTTGTACATGTGAGTGTGGACAACCACCACCACATATGCAACTCAGTGTTCAAGCTTACAAGTCCCACCTTTTAAGGAAAACAAGGATAATGTCTTTTTTGAAGATAGCTCAGGGAAGAAGTGCCAAATTTGCTGTGCTTCATTGGTTACAGAACAGTTGTTGTTTTTGACCAATGATTCATAAGGATGTGATTTAATTTTTTAATTGAATGCCTTCCTATATTTTTAGGCTGGCTGGCTGGAGGATAGTAGCTGTCCTGGATGCATTTGCCAGGTGGAGCTAGACGTAACGCTTCTAGGGAAACCAGAAGGATATCTCCTTTTCCTGCTATTAACATCCTAGTCTACCCAATCAGTCTGAATATCTTTCACTTGAGGCTTCTGAAGAAAACCCAGGGGCCCTTTCGCATGACATAGTTATATCTCTATGATTCAACTTTACTGCCATAGCAATATCCTGTGGAATCCTGAGTTTGGTAGTTAGGCTTTACAGATTTCTGGCTGTGAATTCTAGATATCCCTCCCTAAATTGCAGATTTAGGATTCCATAGGATGCAGCTTTGCATTTAAAATGAAATCATGCCACTATAATTGTACAGTGTGAAAGAGCCCCAGGTTGCTCCCTAAATTCTGTCATTTTCCAGAATAACCGGAAAGTTGGCTTTCCTGACTTCTTAATAGTCATCCTGAGGCTGCTGAAAAATATAAATATTTACCCATGTACTTTTCATGACGGAAAATATAAATGTTTACTAATGTACTGTTCATATTAATTGCCTTCATTGAGTATTTTTTTTGAGAGAGAGAGAGCATCTCTAGTTGAAAAGGGACTCAGTGGGGCAGTGCAGATGGATGGTCAGGCTTCGTCTTCTGTTCCCATATCTGTTGTAGTTCCCCAAGGCTCTGTTTTGGGTCCCCTGCTGTTTTCTCTGTACACGTTGTCCCTAGGAAAACTCATCAGTTCTTTTGGCTTCTCCTATCATTTGTATGCCAATGAAACTCAGCTGTATCTTTGCACCCCTGACCTTTCTCTGGGTCTTGAACAGCAAGTTTCTTCTTGTCATACAGCTGTCTCTCAGTGGCGTTTGAAGCTCAATATGTCCAAAACGGAGCTTCTTGTTTTTCCACCAAAGCCTACTGTTCAATATTTCTTTTCTGTTTCTCTTGGCGACATTTCTATTCGACCTGTCCAGGAAACCCACAGCCTTGGTTTCATTTTTGATTCTTCTCTGTCGTGTATCCCCCAGATTCAGGCCACAGCCAAGGCATGTAGATTCTTTTTGTATAACATTGCTAAAATTCTACCATTTGTCTTGGCCTCTACTGCCAAGATTTTGATCCATGCCCTAGTGGTCTCACGACTAGATTTTTGTAACCTTCTTCTGGCAGGGCTTCCTCTTTTGCTCCTCTGTCCTTTAATTTCAGTCCAGCATTCAGCCACATGCATTATCACATCTGCTCACCGTTTCGACCATACCTCTCCTTTATTGTCATCCCTTTGCTGGCTCCTCCTCTCTTTTCATATTCAGTATAAATTTCTGCTGTTGACTTTTAAAGCCCTGCATGGGCTGGCCCCTCCTTATTTATCAGAGCTTCTTTCCCCTCACCATCCCATTCACACCCTCTATTCTAGTAGTCAAGGTCTGCTGTCTCAGCGTAGGATTTTTTTGCTCCGTCCCGGATTCGCCCCTTTTCACTTGCTGCCCCTCACTCTTGGAACCTCCTTCCCCCTCGAGCACAGGTCATCACTTCTTTAACCAGCTTCAATGCTGAGCTAAATACTATACTATTCAAGGAAGCATTCCCAGGCATTGCATATTAATTATTTGATAGTTTTAATTTGTTGCCTTCTTTGTATTAATATGTATTATTTTATTATTTTGTAGAATGTACGCCATAGGCAGGCTTATTTTTATCTATCTATTTTATTGATTGTATGTACAGCACTGTGTAAATTTACAGCACTATATAAATAAAGCTTAATAATAATAATAATAATAGAATAGAGGATGGTGTGATCTAAAAGTGATTGCTCATGCATTCAGTTAGTGGTGGAGGCTGTGGTGCCTTCACTTTTTTATTCCTCTTTAGTGTAAGAATCAGGCATTAATATATAGACCAACATACATTTCAATCTATTTTAAGTAGGGCCAAGCCTTTAACAGCCTTGTCCCACATTCATTGGCCAATATGAAATGCCTATTTGTTATGCTGGAGCATTTTTACGTCACACAGCTAGAAAAACGAGTTTTTCTACATCATAAACCTGCTACACCCCCCGTGTTTCTTCTAACAAAGAATGTAGGGGGAATATAAATGGAAAATGGGGTGAGACTTCCTTATCTTTCACTTCTGTACCGTTGCTGTGCCACTACTTGTCACAAATCAGCTGCAACCATCTCTCCGCTGCTTACTCTTAAGCTCTGTAGCTCTAGGCAAAGAAACTGACCCATCACTCAACCTGTTCTAAAGGCCTCCCAGAGCTCTTTCTACCTTCTCAGAGGTAAAAGTTACTTAGGATGTATCCACACTGCAGAAATAAAGCAGTTTGACACCACTTTAGCTGTCATGGCTCCATCCTGTGGAATCCTAGGATTCATGGTCTGGTGAGGTATTCAGCCTGGTCTGTCAGAGAGCTCTAGTGTCAGCCTGCTTCATTTCTGCAGTGTAGATACACCATTAGAGTGGTGGAGTAACAAAGAGATCCATCAAGCTACTTATGACCTCCACTCACCCACAGGGACGTAGCCAGGATTTTGGGAAGGGGGGTCCAGACTAAGTGCCACCATTATAATGGGGCTTGGGTGCGGCGGTGCGGCAGCACACACCATTCATTTTATGTAACGGAAGGGAGGGGGTCTGGACCTCAAGAACCCCCCCCCCTTGGCTACGTCCCTGTCACCCACTTATCCAGCTCAAAAGAGGCACCCATAGGAGAAGCTGAAAGGCTGATCCAAGATATTTTGCTCCCTGATGTGAAAGGCAAGATGGCCAAACTTTGTAAACAAATGACAGGAGTGGAAAAACCACCTTTTAACCAGTAATCTAATAAAAACTTAAATTGCTCCATTGTTGCGTAGTGACAAGGCTCTTCCCCAGTACTTCCTACTTGATATGTAACCAAGATGGTGCTATAGAGGTGGAATCTGTGTACTACTCAGGGCACTGTTGTTATTATATTATTATTATTATTATTATTATTATTATTATTATTATTATTATGCTTTATTTATATAGTGCTGTAGATTTGCACTATATATCTCATCCCCTAACCCCCAAAAATGGGATTCAAAGCAGCTTACAATTTAAAAGAACAATGCAATTAAAAGCATACAAAAAGTTAACATTAAAATAGAATTAAACTATTTGCAGTATTAAAACAATTCAGCTTCAACTTAAAAAACAAAATACAATTAAAAAGATTTCAAAACGCATACAACGATGGGGCCTTCTTTTTCTTGCAAAGGATGGAAGTAAAATGTTGATATTGTTTTGTGTTACAAAAGAGATTTACAAGGTGATTCAAAAAGAATGGTGCAAAACCAAATAAGAAGAGTATTACTTTTGCACCATTCTTTTTGAAATCCCTTGTATAAAATATCAACAGTATTTTGTGTGAACAGCTATCACTGGTGGTATGGGGAGGTGAAGAAAAGGCAATTTATTTTTATTAACTAGTGACCAGCCTTAAGTTTTGCAGCACAATTTTGTTGCCAGTCCATTAAGAGTTTACTTATGTATCAGTTCCATTAAAACCACACATGCATAACTATTGGCAGTAACCAACCCAGGATTTGAACTCACACACAAATCCAACATTGTAGCTACTTTGCCATGCCAGCTTGTTCTGGGAAGGGCCATTATAATTGCTCTCTGTTTTCTAGGACTCTGGCAAGAAGAGAATACAAAGATGTTTATTAGGTACCTTCATGAGTCACTGCCAAAATTCAGGCAATTATTTGTCTCTGAACTAGGCCTTGGCATGGAACATGGAAAGACAGTGTCTTGCACTACCACTGTTGGACTCACAAAGCCTAATTTCTGCAGTGGTTTTCTGCTCTGATAAGGACCTTAGAGCTTTCTTCAGCAAAATGGCTGCATATTAAAGAGTAGTATTTGCACTTGAGACCTCAGGTCCTTGTCCTCCTTTTGTTTCTTTTAGCTTGGGAACATCTTGAGATCTCCAAAATGTAATTAAAATACACGTAGGAGTCTAATTTGTTCCAATACATGTTCAAGAATTGGCTTTTTTCCATTCCTTTCGCCAGTTTGGCTGATATTTAATCTCTGTAAGGCAAAGGAGCTCTGATTCTTGCACTGGAACTAGTAAATGTCATTTGAATACTTTGCCACATTTCAAAGACTGAAGCAGCTTTCATCTGCAAAGTGTCAGCGTTCCTTCTGTGCCAAGTCTTGGGGGTGGGGATGACTTCTCCTGTCTTTGCCCATCTACCCAGTAAAGACAAATTTACACCAGCTAGGTCTGCAGTCTCCTTTGGTCATTGTGAGTGTAGATGTGAATATTCTGTGCCATTGGGTATTTATGTGGAGATTATGTTGGAAGACCTTATTTAGCCCAATCCTGTATATATGTATGTAGAGCATTTATACCATACTATGATATTATAAAGGTGGACCTCATATCTTTTTTTCTTTTGAGATAGCCCCTCATATTTATAATCTGAAAAGACATGACACAAAAGAAAAAAGGAATGGTAAGGGGAAAGGTAAACAAGAACACTCATAATTCTTTACGGTTTTGAGGTCCTTGTAATAACCAGCTTTAATGGAGTTGCAAAGGGTCAGCATAAGTCAACGGGTGACTTGAAGGCACATACACACAACCTAGTGGCTTAAATTGCTAAAGGCACTAGATCTCATCTGATCTTGGATGTTATGAAGAGTCAGCTCTGGTTAATAGTTGGGTGGGAGACTGGCAATGAATACCAGATGCTGTCGGCCAGGGGTCGGCAACCTACGGCCCACGGGCCGCATGCAGCCCGCCGAGGCCTAGGGACCAGCCCCAGCCCGGCCCTGCCGCAGATTGCCGCCGGGGCCTTTGGCCTCCCACGCAAGAGCACAGGGCCTTTGTGCATGGGGCAAGCGGCGGGCAAGGGGAGCAAGGAGGAGCAAGTGGGGCAAGCGGCGGGCAAGGGGGCAGTTGTCTATAGAAGCCTCAGAAACATGCATTTATATTAACATTTTTTAAAAAAACAGCAGATTTTTTTGTGTATCCTCCATTTTTTTTATTAAAAAAGTCGTTTTAATTTTTTGTCTCGACATTTGGTCTGTGCTTATTTATTATGGAATATATTTTTTTTATTAAAAAAATTTAATTAGTTTTTTCGGCTTCGCCCTCCTATTTCGGAGGGACAACAACCCGGCCCCCGGGTCAAAAAGGTTGCCTACCCCTGCTGTAGGCTATATTTCAGAGAAAAGAGCTGGCAAAACCGCCTCCAAGGATTCCTTGTCCAAGGCGCGTTACAGATGCGCCAATAGTACGTACTAGGTACGTACTAGGGTTAGGAAAGGGTGTCCTTTCCGGATGCCCTAACCCTAGTAAGTACCTAGTACATACAAAATGGCGGCACCCATTCTACATGGGTGCCACCATTGGGACGTCACGACCCGCGCCGCCTCCAAATGGAGTGGCACGGAAGTGACGTCCTGGTGCTGCATGAGGGCGCCTGGGGTGCACTTTCCATGGCGCTCCTCCCTGGGTTTGTGGCGCTGGCACAGTCTTTACACGGCTGCGCCAGCATCACAAAAGGGAAAGGGACCGAGTGGCCCCTTTCTCCTTTCCCCACCGCCTTTGGGGTGTCCTTGGGGCATGAAGCCCCAAGGACACCCCTTTCCAGGCCGCGGGGAAGCAGCCTTTTGCTGCTTCCCCTCAGCCTGGAAAGCGGCGAATCGGGGCCTCAGAGGCTGCCACTGTGGCAGCTGAGGCCCCGATCCGGCGGGGAAAGGGGCGGGAACAGGCCACCCCAAAAGGGCAGTCTGTAAACCACCTAAGAAAACCTTATGAAATGTATGGGGTTGCCATAGGTTGACAACACACACAGAGAGACAGTGCTATAACGCAGGCAAACATCCTTAATTTTATTACCTTTAACCAGAAAGAATAAAAAAGAGGAGGAACTGAAAAGTATTGATCTGTTAGTTGAATTGATGGGGTAGTCTTGCTTCTTACCTTTCCCTCTTCCTTAGTCTGATGGAATGGTAACAAGATCATGGTTGAGAAGAGACAAAACTGGCTCCTAGAAAGAACTTATTGTAGTCTTGCTGTTTCCTATTTTCCTCTGCACTTTCTTTGTGTGGTAGAGTATCCAAGACATTGTAGGATACCACTTGGATACCACAGTGCTGTATGTCTGCCCTGTGAAGGTGGAAGGCAAATGTAGATAAGTCCTGGAAGAAATGTTGTCTTCCTCTTCCTCCTCATGGCTCAGAGCAATTCACTGATGTGTGGAAGCTGAGTTATAACAGTTCAGCAAAACTAGGACTACCATGCAGTTGAAGAATTCTTACTAAATCCATCAAAAAAGTTTAACTGCATACATTTTCAAAACTAGTAAGATCACAGCTTCCTTCCCTTGTTTTTAGATAGTGTATCTGCTTGTCATAACACATTCTATCTTAGGAGAGGCTAGCCTGTGAAAGAGTCAATGGGAGAAATGGCCTTTCTCTGGTGATCCTTGCCATCTGTGGTTTGAAAGAGATTTTATTATGTTCCCTTTCTGTATTGCCTAATAGCTGAATCGCCCGACTGGGGATGCCTATTGAGTTGATTTAAAAGATCTGTTTAACTAACTGGTTCATGAGTTGATGTTTGCAGCCTTAATTAAAGAATAGAGTCCTCCAGATGGAGGACCATTTGGAAGGGGCAATGGAAAGTGGCCTGCCAGCCCACCAATCCCTAATAGCCACTTCTTCCTTCATATGTTATTTTACTTCTTGGCTGGCAACTGGAGGGGACGTCATTGGTACTCTCCATAGGAGCATGTTTGGACTGATGACTGCCAGTTGCTGATGCTTAAAATTTATATCAAAAATGATCCAATCCCTGAGGATAGTCATTCTGTATTAAGTGGTAGCCTGGTGAAAATGTAATATGGAGAATGTAAAAAACACTGCCATTTGCAGACTTTGTGAGGTAATTCTTTATTTAATTAAAACAGCTGAACAGTGAATAAGAAATACAGAACAAGTAAGACTAAATGAGAACCACAACATTCAATATAATTTTCTGCCCTAAAGGAGGAAGCAATTCTCATTTATTTCAGTGGAAGAGTATGTCAAGAGGGAGTCTGAGGGACTCTTTAAACAGACTACTGCTGTTTCTTTTTCTTATTAGTTGTTCATCTCCGTCACGGCCCACGAAAATAGTTCTCTGAAGTCCAATTATAATAAATTCATAGATGACTCATACTAACCACATTTGCAATTCCTCTTCTCCCCGCAGAAATCTTGGATACTCCCAGAGCCCTTTATCCTTTCCTCTCTTTCTGCCTGGTAATTCTTTTAGAACCTCAGTCTCTCTGGGCTCAAGTTGAGGCATACAGTTTGATTTAGCATTTGTGCATCCCCATCTCAATGTTTGGGAAAATATGACTGTCAGCAGAAGTAGGGTTCCCATAGTGAGCTCTTTCCCTGCCTCGTGGTGTGTGGTAACATTTGCCACCTACCATTACATGAATCTAGTTGTGGATGGATATAAGCCTGGAGGTGCAGCCTTGTTCATTTAACTTTCAAGAACACTTATTTAAATACTTTGGCAGAAATTGATAGGTATTAGTGTGTTCCTGCCTCCCATACACACCATTTCTTCTTTGTTTGTAATTGCCTCCCACCAGCTTTAACTATCCCAATTTGGCAAGTCCCAATAAATCATCTGATGTCCACTTTTAAAGCTGCTTTTAAGATGTCCTAGTGTCTCTCTCCTCCTCTAACTTTCCCCCTTGATCCTCAGGTTTCTATAGTTGCTGAAAATTGAGTTCAAGGTGCAAAAATAGTTTGCACTCAACTCAGCAGGGAAGACAGGAGAGAAGCGGGCAGAATCTTGCTTTTCCAGCAGGCTGTGGCAAAAGCAATCTGCTGTGGCCTCTCCTAGATTGCATATTCCTCCTAATTAAAATTTTGTTAACTGGACCACACTCTGATATTGCTTGGTCACATCTTTTCATGGCAAGGATTACAAAGGCAAAGAGAACTGGGTTTGATGGTGCTCAGTTCCATGTCCTACCCCAAAGCATGTCACACCAGCTTCCTGCTTTGCTGCCAAAAGAACACAAGAGGAGGTGGAAGTGAGATTGTTGCCAAGGAGAAGAAACAGGAAATGTGTAGCAACAAAGGAATCAAGAGACCATTGCTCTCCTCCCTCCCCTCCCCTCCCTTTTCTCAGTTCAGTGCCCCTGTGAATTATTTGAGAGTATCACATGCTTACACACATGCTTATAATGCCATTATTATTGAGGCCACAGCTCAGTAGGACAGTGCATTTCTTGCATGCAGAGGTTTTCAGATTCAGTCCTCAGTATCACTAGACAAATTGATCTCCAAAGACAGGGATCATAAATACTTCTTTCCTGGAGATCTATTGAAGAGGGCTCTAACCAGCAATCTCACTCAATATACGTTAAAGGGAAATGTGCAGCAAAGATGTATTACAGTTTGACAGGTAAGAGAAGGAAATAATTACAAGCAGATTTGGAGAGAATGGCCTGGCCCAAATGGGGACTGGAGTGGAGGCAGTAAAGCAACTTTTAGCTCTAGGAGTACATTTGGCTCTTAGCCTGAGCTCTGATTTCAAATTCTTCTGAATGTATCAGTGATAGATGAGGGAGAAGAGAAGGAAGAAAAGGTGACAAAAAGAGACTGAGACAGGGAATAAAAGATGATGGAAACAAAGGGTAACATCTGAAAGATCGTATCTCCCTATGTCAGCCTGCCCAAGTGTTCATATCCTTGATGGAGGGTTTATGCTTGATCCTACTACCATCACAGGTGGGTTTGGTGAGAACATGCAAAAGGCCCCCTTTTTTGTCTGCTTCCAGGCTGTGAACCTTCCCTACACAGGAGGCTTGACTGCCCCCCTCACTGTTCTCCCTTCATAAGCCAGCAAAGACTTGTTATTTAGATAGGCTTTACACTATTAACTGGTTGCTGCAGAAGAGCCTTTTATCCTCAGTGTGATGTTTCCAGTGATTTCATTTTTTAAAAAAGTAGTGCTATTTTCTAACTATGATTTCTAAAAAAAAATTTTTTTTTACTATTCTGTTTCATTTTTAGTTGTTGGTTTTTTTTAATTATATGGTAAGCTGCCATGGATCACATATTGGGAGGAAGTCAGGGAATTAATTAAATAAATAAATAACTCCAATTTGATGTTCATAGTAGCACTGAGATTGCCACACCCAACATTCCCAGCACCCCAAAATTGTTCCAGTTTCCCTGCCCTCCATAGCAGGTTTTTGGGGTGTATCACAGGAGTTTATCAGACAAGTGAAATTGGAAGTATAATCCAATGGCAGTCTGAATGCAATCATGGGGTTTAATGGTATTGCGTGATAGACTACCACACGTAATTTTGGACAATGTGAAGTCAGTCCGAACACAATCATGGGGTTTCATGTTATTGTGTGATAGACTACCACACACAATTTGGGGCAATGGCAGTCTATTTTCGGGCAATGGGAAATCAGTTCGAACGCAATTCGAATTCACGTAAATTTGCTGATCTAACAAATTCACGTGAATGTGTTCTGACCCCACTTTCTTTTCATTCGAAATTAAGAGAAATTCCTCCCATGTGATAAACTCCACAGACTGCAAGAAGGAATGAGATTGTCAATACAGTAGCTGCTTCTGCAAGTGCAGTGACAGCACTGGATACAGTAAAAACAATGAAGAAGGTTTACCTACATTTTGCTCTGACTTTATCACCTGCCAGCAGGTACTTCCCACAGATTATCCCTGAGGGAATGCAGACCTCAAAAATAACAAAAGTTGGGCAATACAATAAAAGGAAAGGAGGGAAGGGAGTTAAAGGATTTCTCTTTTCAATTATCTTTGTGATCAGACCTTCCTTAGCTTTACACTCAGAGTCATTACTGTGTAATTGATTGCATTTATCTGTACTTATTATTAATGATTGTTGGTTTTTATAGGTGTCATTTTCTAGTCACCTTTCTTCTTTTCTGTCAGGTGCTGTGCAATGGCCCAGGAACCTGCGTCCCCATATGTGTAGCTGCCCTTCTACTCAAGATGCTGAGACTGAAGAAAATAACTATTGTTTATGTCGAGAGCATCTGCCGTGTGGAAAATTTATCTCTCTCTGGAAAGATTCTTTATCACTTTTCTGATTATTTCATTGTCCAGTGGCCCACACTGAAAGAAAAATACCCAAAGGCCCTCTATCTTGGTCGAATAGTGTGACAGCAAAAGACAAACCCAACTGGTGCTGTACCACATCCAAATGATTTTGATCTTTCAATTTCTCACAGGTCTTGGTTCATAAATTGGTGTACAAACTGAGCAAAATGTGGCAGTAGATTCCTACATAAAGTGGGATATGTGCCATTTTGAGATTGCATAGCTGGCAACTAGGAAGTATACTTCCACGATCAGTTCCCATCATGTTCGTCCTCAGCTTCTGTTACACCGCTTTGGCTTCCTAAAACCCTTTTTTCATCCTTTCCCTTCAAAAGAAGCCACTTTCTAATGGAACAGAAACCAAAGAAGATGAATTAATATGGCAAGGGAAGAGGAGTGTGATATGGCAAGGTGGAAAATATTTTTTATCAGTAATGTGGAATCCATAAGAGTGTACTGTAAATCACAGCACAAGTGGAAAAAAAGATGTGTTCCTCAAATTTTATGTTATATTCACATGTAGTTTATTTCTTTTTTAATTACATATTTAAATTTTCTTTTTTTCCTTCTCTCTGTTTCTCTATTTTTCTCTTATATACACACACAGCTAAATAAGATTCAGTTAAAAGATGGAACTAGTTCTTAGGCCTTTGATTTGGATGTATACATGAGATACCATCTGGTATGTGGTGAATTACAGCAGATGCCTCCTTTCCACCTGACTTTCCAGTTCACTATGCTGGGGATGGCACTTTTCCTGGGGTCACACATGATGATGAGAAAAAGCTGACCAAATGTGCATCTTTCTCAGCAGCCTGTGTCTCCAGTACCTGCCTGCCTTCGTAACTGCTGCATCTGCAGTTTTGTTTGTTCTCTCTTGCTGCCACTGCCTGTACTGGGGTAATGCACATACAGGATTCTACTTAAAATGTTTTCTTCATAAATGAAGATTTTGTAAGTATTTTTTTCCAGGCAATGAGGCAAAAAATGGTGGGTGGTGCCCTGCACTGCCAAGTCCCATTGGAGACTGCTAAGTTCACATGGAGAGATTCCACTGGAAGGATGCTGATCTTGATCAGATGTTTCCCCATCCCCTCCGCCCTCTTAGTGCATGGAGCAAGGAACATATAGGCTGTATTTACAGGAGTACTAACCTGGCAGCATTTTGGATATTGGGGAGCTGTAAGCTGCACCCACACTGCAGAAATCCAATCTGACACTGCTTTAACTAGAATGGCTCAATGCTATGGAATTGTTTTGTGAGATATTTAGCCTTCTCTATCAGAGAGCTCTGGGCCAAAACAAACTACAGTTCCCAGAATTCCATAGCAGTAAGCCAAGGCAGTTAAAGTGGTGTCAAAATTGATTATTCCTGCAGCGTGAATGCCACTGTAGTCTCCCTTCAAAGGGCACTGTGATGGGTGGCCACAGTGGTATAGAGAGATGCCTTAGTCATGCCTCTAGACTGTAAGAAATAAATCCTTGGTCTAGCACAACAATGCTTGTTTCCTGTGTGGAAGCAGTGAAATCCCTGGTGAGTATTCTGAGCATAAAGAAAACAGTCGTATTAGCTTGGCTTCATGACAGTTTTCACTCTGCAGCCTTTGTGAAACCTCAAAGCATTAAATCCAGTATCCTTTTTCATTTTGGCCTGTCAAGAGTTGGCCCTGTCATCTGAAGTGCATTTTCTAAAGCCTTGCATTTAATTTTGAAGACAAATAAAAAGGTAGCAGATGTCACAAACAGGCACACAAGAGAGACAGATTTTCCAAGTTGGCCATTCAATCATTTTAACAGCATTACATTTCAGAGAGCAAACTGTCATTAGAAGACAGTGAGACCCTTTAGCATGCTTTGCAATCCCATGTGTAGGTACTTAAATGAGCATTAACAATGCCAAAAGAGAAAGGAAGAGATGGAGGGAAGTGTAAAGCAAAATAGCACTTTCTCAGTGAACCTGAGGTTTGTTTGAGGGTTTTTTTTTAATGTTTAGATTTCATCTGTTTAAAAGTTCAAGACACTTGTACTTAGTTTAGGAAACATGGTCTTCCTTACCTTAATTGGCATATGGAATTTAATATCAAACATTATTAGGAAATAGATTTAGCAGGAGACTGAATTTCAGTAAGTCTGTCATAGCCATCAGAGTTCATGGGGGTTAACTCTACCATTAAATATTGTTCTGTATGAAACAGAGTAAATATATCTGCCTTCTGCATCCAGGGTTACATTGATTAATGTTAGCTAGAGACACACTTAGAGACTGTTACCTTTTACTTTCAGTATTAATTGCAAATGTTTTAACAACTTGTTTGAAAGGGGAAAAGCTGGGAATAAGTTTCATAAAGGTGATTATGCCCCTAGTTTACAAATGAAAGAACTCTGCTTTTTAAAAGAAGAATGCCCTGTTCTTGTTACTGAATAAGAAAGGAACATTATCAAAATCCACTCAGTTTGCTCACAAAGTATATTTAATATCCCTTGAGGTCTGGATCCCATTTTCTGAACTGCATGGTTTTCATTTCAGCAGAGAAACTGGAAATCAGGATAGTTATGATGACACCATAAATCACAGAATTTGGCTTGGCAGAGTCCTCTGAGAATTTGGGCTTTTATGATATTATAATAATATGTTTCTGGACTGTGTAGAGAATGGGCAAGGCAGTTTTGATGAGTACCTCAAAAACTGTCCAGGGGCCAATCCATCTAGCTTTCCAAATGTTTCCAAATGCATAGTGTATAGTGCTAAACTCTACACCTCTGTGCCAATTAGTTTATGAGTCAATGGTCACCTGAGCCATAAACTTAATTCGGTATCATTACACAAGCCAGTCTCAACCTCAGTGTCTGTTACAGAAGAATAATATCCTACTTTGCAGGACTGTTGTAAGGATCATTGAGATAATGAATGTAAAATATAGTCAGCCCTCCTTACCCACGGATATTTTATCCATGGATTCAAGCATCCATAGCTTGAAAATATTCAGAAAAAGCATAATTCCAAATAGCAAGCCTAGATTTTCTATTTTATATAAGAGACACCATTTTGTTATAATAATAATATAATAAAGATTTATTTCTAGCCCACCCAATCACAAAGAATCTTATGCTATTGGATTGAATGAGACTTGAGCATCCATAGATTTTGTTATCCGTGGGGAGTCCTGGAACCAAACCCCAGTGCAGAATGAAAGCCCACTGTGGTATGAGCACTCGTGAGGTTTAAATATTACACTTGATTCATTATTTATCAATGTGATGAAGCTATTAGGATTTTCAACTGGCTTTAGCTAGATTGTAGTCCCCACTTAATAGCTTTTGCCAGTTCCCACACCTAGAGGTTTCCAGGCCAAACCCTGAGACTAGGGGTGGCTCCAGTGATGTCATTAAGCATTGTGCATTACATACCCACCATAATTACACAACCTGTCATTCAAATGGACACACACATACACACAGAATGAATCTTCCTGTTTGGAAATTAAGCCAAAAATCTTTAAGTTGAAATTAGAAGGCTACTCTTTCACATCTATTTAGGGAGATGGAATAGGTAAAGTTTAATCTAGCCTACTTGCTTATAGCCACAAAGTGGATGCAGAGCAGAAGAGGGTGAGCCTGGTTACTACAACAATTGAGGGAGAAAGAGGAAGCTAACTAAGGCGTGGTACAGACCGCCCAAAAAGGGTGGCCTGCTGGCGCCTGTTTTTCCACCAGAGAGAAGCCTCAGCCACCAAACCACGAGGCTTCCCACCAGCAGAAAAAGAACCCACCAAAGCAGGTTCTCTTGAAGCAGCAGCATAACAAGTGCTCCATTGGCACATTCGTTACATAAGTGCCGTACGGTGCCATGTGGCCACCGCGCGGCACTTATGTAACAATGGTGGCACCATGTATACAGGGTGCCGCCATTATTATGCCCTCGTCACTTGACGAGGGGATCTAAAACGCCCCCTCCTTAGCTGTCATCCTTCATTGGGGTGAAATTGCAGGCAGGGGATGATGGGACAGGTGGCAGGTTGGCAGAGGGCTTGAACAGGGTCCCAAAACTGAAAACACCTTTTTGCTGCCACTTCTCCCCCGCTCTAACTCCATGCTCCAGTCTGTCCCAAAATGGTGCTGCTCTGAGCCACAGAAGCAGTGCCCTGTGCCCAAGCCTCAAAGAGTTTCCCAATTGCCATTTCTAGCAAAAGACACCAGTAAGGAAGTGAACTCACATAGGCAGGCAAAGAACGGGAGACAGCACCACACAAAATGATCAGCGAGGCTGTGAGGTGGTTTCTTGAGGACCATGCAAAGAAATTTCATGCAATCCTCATCCCCACCATGGTCCTAAAGGTTGCTGGTTCCCCTTGTCTTTCTTGCACACTACACACTGAATCCCTGCTGCCCCCTTTCCCCCCTCACCGTCCCCCTACTGAAAGTTATTTTTCTTCTTATTCACAAAGGAGTTGCTTGAAGTAATTTATAAATAACAACATCAAATACATGCTACCAAGAATATTAAAACACTTAATTGAGAAGGATACTGGGAGCCCACCCCTAAGTCGCCAAGTAAAAGAGTGTATTTAGGAAAGAACCAGGAGCAGGACTGAGGGTTGAAGAGATAGTTTTGAGGAAAGAAAAGCCTCAAACTATACATTGTAAGACAGGAGATGAATCCTGTAACTGTCAGGGATGATGGGAGTTGTAGCTCTTCACCTCTGGCTTGAACTCACCACCTGGTTGTGCACCGCGCTGACCAGTTTTGGCCAGTGGTTATAGCTTAGCAGAGTTACAGAGAATAGGCTGAAGACCCCGACAAACTCTCCAAGCCTTCTCACTCTTGCTCCCACAGAAGTCTTCTCCCTTCTTCAGGATCCAGCTGGTTCTTGTAGCTTCACCCAAGACACCAGACAACTCAGTAGTCTTATATAAAAGATCTACTTTATTCTACTATATACAGCTCCAAAACTATCCAACACAACTCCAATACAACAATACTCTACACTACTACTACCCACACTACTACCCACAAAATACATTGGAATGCATAGTCATTATTATAGTCAATGCATGGTACCACCCACTGTTGTCTGTTTCCACCCAGTAGGCGTGTACATCATTCTCATTGGTTCTCTTGGTTCATCCTACAATTAATGATTTCATCATCTCAGCCTTGACCACTTAACAATTGTCAGGTGTGTCCAATTATCCACTTTACATTTCTTGTCCTTGGCAGTTAGGACTTGTTAATTGTATTACCATTTACACCTGTGTGGTTCCCAATTGGCTTCTGCTGAGTCACCCTGACTCTCACATACACTGGTGCCTCGGGATACGAAATGATCGCGTTACGAAATTTCCGGGATACGAAAAAGTTGGATTGGAAAAAACTGTTCCGGGTTACAAACTATTTTTCGGGTTACGAAATTCATTT
>NC_056525.1:109203683-109232272 GCF_019175285.1 Sceloporus undulatus
TTCGTCTCTTTCCATCCAAGGTCCCAGGGTAAAAAGGTGTCGCTATCGACTCTGTCAAGGTGGATCAGGGAGTGCATCAGTGCCTGCTACAAAGCCCTAGATCTGGTGCCACCACAGGGCATCACCGCCCACTCCACCAGAAGCGCGGCCACATCTGCTGCGTTAACTACAAATGCCCCCCTGGCCGAGATCTGTAGAGCGGCCACGTGGAAGACCCCTTCCACATTCATAAGACACTACAAGCTTGACCTTTTCCAGTCAGCCGAAGCAGCCTTTGGCCGCAGGGTGCTCCAACAGATCGTCCCTGATTTGTCCACGGGATCAGCAGGCCCTCCCTGATTGGAGTTGGCTTTTGTAAATCCCAATATCAAGGAGGCTCGGCTCCTTCTCTGCTGTGAAATGGAACGTGGGTTCTTACCTGATTACGCCCCTTTCCAGCAGAGAAGGTCCGAGCATCCTTTCCCACCCTTGCTCTGCTGAGGTTCGCGGACAATATCATCGGGCCTTCATTTTTGTCTCAGTTTAGAGGTTCAAGTTTGGGATCGTGATAAGTTATGAGGTCCCTATTTGACTGTTCTTCCCTACTGTGCTGGTCATTGACTGGGGATACAAGGGGTCACTCCGCCCATAGAGGCGGGGGGCGGCCCCTGGCCTTTGTTTTTTATCTCCCTGCCTACCAGGTGCCAAAGAGGCGGAGTTACCCCAATATCAAGGATGCTCGGACCTTCTCTGCTGGAAAGGGACGTAATCAGGTAAGAACCCACGTTCCATTTCCTAGACTTCAGTCTACTTCCTCAGACGCTTAGTGAAGTGGAAGCCAGGGACAAAGATATATATGCCATAGGTATGTGAGAATGTCAGTTCAAATTACTAATCCTTTGTGTATGGAATAGTATGGCTTTGTCCACAAATCACCTTTGTTAAAACTGGACTTGCTATTTCATACACAAAGAATTTTGAATTTGAATTGACATTCTCACATACTTATGGCATTTATATGTCTGTTGCTGGCTTCCACTTCACCAAAAGCATCTGAGGGAGTAGAGTGAGGTCTACGAAAGCTCATGCTGCCAACTTCTTTCTTTCGCTTAGTTTCAAAGGTGCTAGAAAATCTCTCTACATACTATCTCTTGTACATTTGCATATAATTTCTGCTGCATTCTAGTAACACAAGGGTGGACAAATTGTGGCCCTCCAGATGTTACTGGATTTCTACTCCAATAATGTCTGCCTATTAGCAATATCAGCTAGGGATGATGGGAGTTGCAGTCCAACAACATCTGGAGAGCTATACGTTGTCCACTCATGTAATAACAGATAATAGTATTTTTAAATTTAGCAAATTACGGGCATTTTATTGTGTATTGACATTTTAAAAACCGGAATGTTTGTCCTACCCTTCTTCCACATTTCTCTAACTAAGGTGTATCATTTCTTTTCTTCACACCTTTATCTTTACAGTAACCTTGTGATAAACCAAGTTGGAGGATGGTTACTTGGCCAAGGTTACCCAATGATTTTAACGTGAGGATGGATTTGAAACCAGATATACTCCACTCTCAGACTAATCCTAAAATGGAGAATATTCGCCTTCAATATTCTTCCTTGATTTTTTAAATAAAGACAACAACATTTGTAAGACTAGTCTCTTCAACAAGGCATTGGTTGGGTAGTGATTCTTTGGGAAGCAAAATCAGAAGGCCTTGGTGTAGCAGACCATGAATGTGAAATAGCAGGGAATGCTTTCAGTTTGGGGCAAAAGTTAGAAGCAGCTGGAGTCAGCATCTCTTTTTAAGGACAGTCTTAAGCCTATTTTATTTCAGTTGTGATCATTTATTTAATGTTGCTCTGTTTTCCAGGAGGCTTCAATTAATACTAATTGAAGACAATTATATGCAGTGTTGTTTTTCATATACAATAAATATTGGTTTATTGCAACAAATACTGGTTATTCAGAAGTAACTACAAAGAAAAAAAGACATTGAAGCAGACTCTGTAATATATTTCATGAACTCTGTACTTAATACTTAACAGTGAATGAAAACTAAGTGGATAAAATGCTTTCTTGGGAGGAATTCTGGGCAATATGTGTGGTGAGTGCTTTAATATCCTTGGGAATGACCTGACCTTAGACTTATGTGTACTAGCTTTTGGCCTAGTAACTCAAATGTGGATTATGTTATCGGGGCTTTCTGCTGAATTGCATATTGTTTGGGTAAATAAGAGGAGATGGTGTTCTGTCTGTTATAACTAAGATTTCTTTCATTTCCCTGGGAAAATTCATTATATGTTCCCTTTAGATTTTGGGTAAATTAATGAATTAATTCTGCAGCATAAAAGATGTCTTCCCAGTACATTTGTTTCCAAACACAAGCATTCCCATAGGCCATTGGTAGAGAGAGAACACAGATGGTAAAAGGACTATGGTTAAGATCCCCATGTTTCCAGTTCATTTATCAAACCTGGGATTTTTTCCCCAAGGCACTGTTGATCGCTATTAGTAATAACAACAATAGAGGACTAGATGGATATGAGGTCAGACCAGTGGTCCTTCTATACAGGGATGTAGCCAAGGGGGGGGGGTTCTTAGGGTCCAGACCCCCCCCTTTCCCTTAGAAAAATGAATGGTGTGTGCTGCTGCGCCGCCATACCCAAGCCCATTATAATGGTGGCACTTAGTCTGGACCCCCCCTTCCTAAAATCCTGGCTACGTCCCTGTTCTATACATGGGTTCTACAAAGGTACTTACATAAGTTTTTTAGGAAATCCATAAATGGGTTAGAAAAATACAAGATGGGCATTTATCCAACAAGCAATGAGTGTAGTACACTGGATTGAAAGTAAGGAATCTGAATTAAAATTTTGCCCATTTGATTTTCTGTGGAATAAAACTACTCATGCAGCCACCAATCTGTAGAGCAGCAGTGGAGAAGCGTTTGTAGGCGAGAGGCATGAGCATTGCCTCTAGTTTATCTCCTGAGGCAGTGGCCAGGTGGAGATGTCACAGAGGATAAGTAGGGAAAGGGTTCAACACTCACCCACCCACCCACTGTTTCTTTCCTTCAAATGCCCCTCTTGGCTTTTCTCAATGGCAGTAAAGAGAAAGTCGGCAATCCCCACCAGTTTTAAATGCATCAAAGAGCTGGTGAAGCCTTGAGGAGGATTGTCATTAAGACGCATGTACATCCCCATAAGCAATGTGGAACAGGGTGGTGCAGGCAGGTGTCAGCTGCTGCTCTGAAGGCTGGGCAGCAGTCACAGATGCTGCAGCACAAATTTTGCAACTTGTTGCTCTGTCAATGGGCGTATTACAGGCAACCCTATTGTTCCCGGTAGAGCTGCCCAGCATGAGCTGCACCTGTCAGGTTTTTAATTTGAAGAGTCAAAGCCTGACTTTGATCTCTGCAGCAGTTTCAGAGGCAGGTGTCTCACCTTAAATCTTCATGCAAGCTTTTTGGAATTAAAGGATTCCATTAAACCACCTGGCTTGTTTAGACTTGGTTAACACCTGTTTTGAATAAAAGATCTGATTTCAACACATCTGCGGACTCTGAAGCAAATGGATCTCTCCTACTGCTGAGAAGTTGACATTGCTAGCTGGATCACTGAAACCCTACATAGTACTTTCTGAAGTAAAATCTGGTTCAAATGCATGAAGAAAGTGTAACTCACAACAGAAAGTTCTTAATTTGTTTGATTTGCACCATTCAAATTCATAAAATGGCCCAGTTGTTGCCCAGGGATCACAAGGCTCAGGTAGATTTCTGGTGTGGTCCAAGAAAAAGGAGTGGTGTTCACAATTCAGGCTGGCTTTTCCTTCAAAACAGTTCAAATGGTTCTGCTATTTATTTTACAAACATTTTAGGAGCCCTGGTGGCGCAGTGGTTAAATGCCTGTACTGCAGCCATTCACTCAAAACCACAAGGTTGCGAGTTCAAGACCAGCAAAAGGGCCCAAGCTCGACTCAGGCTTGCATCCTTCCGAGGTCGCGAAAATGAGTACCCAGACTGTTGGGGGCAAATTAGCTTACTTGCTGTTCACCACTATGATCTTTGGAATAGCGGTATATAAATAAAACAAATTATTATTAATTATTATTATTATTAGCACATTAGTAGTAAAATTAGTATTTGATGATTTTAATAGCTCTAACCTTCTTGTCCTATTAACCTAAAATGCACTAACTTTCTGATCACAGGCAATAAACTGCTAAGTGTCAAGCTATAATGGGACAGGAGAGCTGGTGTAGTGTAGGGCCTAGAATATTAGACTGGAAAAGCTTGGGCTCAAATGCCTACCCAAGTATGATGTTTACTGGATCAGTCAGGCCTAGTGACAATGCCTTCTCAGCCCAGGCAACCACCTTCCAGCACTATTTTTCACAGAGTAATTCTGATTTTTCTTTTGTATTTATAGTTGCATCTAGTGCTCAGAGGTCAGACCAGTGTTCTCAAGTGGCTAAGGGCCAAAACAGACTGGCAAAAAAGGCTGGCTTCAGGGTGGCGTGGGGGCATGTGCACGCATGGTGCATGGCCCGATGATGCCCCCAAGCTGGTGTCATGCCACCCCGCAGGATGCATCATGGCATTTCTGCAATGTGGCGTTTACACATGCCATGCTGCAGGAATGCTGAAAAGCTGCTGCCATGGCAGAAAGGGCACCTTTTTTGCTCCCCAAAAAGGAGCAGCATCTTGCCACTTCTTTTTGGGCAGAAAAAACACCAGATCAGGACCACAGTGTGCAGTTGCATAGAGCTGCCCCCTTATGGCCATCTGTTTTGGCCCTAAAATACCAATAATAATCAAGTGTGATACAGCAGCTAAAGAGCCAGTGTAGTCTAGGCTGCATCAATAGGAGTACAGTATAATGTCTAGATCGAGGGAAGTAATGGTGCCACTCTATTCTGCTTTGGTCAGGCCTCATCTTGAAAACTGTGTCCAGCACCATCATTCAAGAAGGATGTGGACAAGATGGAGATTTTCCAGAGGAAGGCAACCAAAATGGTGAAAGGTCTGGAAACCACACTCTATGTAGAGTGTCTTAGGGAGTGACATAATAGCCATTTTTAAATATTTGAAAGGATGTCATATTGAGGATGCAGCATGTTTCTTTTCTGCTGCTCCAGATACTAGGACACAGAACAGTGGATTCAAACTACAGGAAAATGTATTCCTTCTAAACAATAGGAAGAACTTCCTGACAGTAAGAGCTGTTTGACAGTGGAATGCACTCCCTCAGAGAGTGGTGGAGTCTCCTTTGGAGGTTTTTAACCAGAGTCTGGGTGGCCATCGGTTGGGAGTGCTTTGATTGTGTGCTCTTGCACTGCAGAGGGTTGGACTGGATGGCCCTTGGGCTCTCTTCCAACTCTATGATTCTATGGAGACAGTCAAGCACCCTTTTACCTCCCAGTTTCCCACAGTATGTATGCTGTCCCCAAGGAGTACAAACCAGTTCAGAAAATGCTACCATCATTTATCTTTAGCATTTTCCTCTCTGTCATTGCTCATAGACAAAACAGTGTTAAGAGCAACTTTCAAAAGGAATTCCCAGCAGGAAGTTCACTCAAACAAACTGGTTTTTCAGTTCTGTTCTTGTTTGCAGCACACTCCTGTATACTGATAGGAAGGGACACCACAAGGGGATCATCCCGCAGATGCTAAATGAAAGGAGTTGTGATCCTGAAGCAGGCACAGGTTGCTAAGTCTGTGCTGGGTTTTCCTTTCCTTAATGGAAACTTCACATGTGCTAAGATATCTCATCTTACAGAGCTCCTTTGGAATTCCATAGAGAAAAGGATGCTTCAGAATAATTGATCATGAAAAGTCATCTCAGTGCAATGGGTTTTGTCTTCAGGATCTTCCTGCTGTGTTAATAGCTAAGTGATAAAGCAGCTTCCAGCAAAATGTGCCAACAAAGCCAGTCCCCCCTCCCCCCCATCCAAAGCTATCTTTCCTCTAGCATTGACTCAGAGAGGAAGGATGGACTTGGAAAACCATCTCTATGCAGCAAATACCAGAAATATGGGCATTTTCTGTTGTAGTCTTTGGTTTCAGACCTGGCCACAGTTTTAGTATTTGGATGAGACTTTATGCAAGATAAATTCACTGGTATACAGGCATGCCTCAGTTATCAAAGCCTTTGACAAAGGAGCTCATGTTTATAAAGTATTTGAAATGCTTGTAAAGACCTTCTTTTTTCCTCGCCCCCCTGTGTAGCTGGAAGGTTTTTAGCACCATTGGCATTGGGAGCATGGCAAAGGACGGCTGGAGAAACAGATTTTTAGTGTCAGGCTGCAGCAGCATATCTGCAGTAAAACAGAGCAACGAAGTTTAAAATGTGAAAAAGTGGGATTCTGCTCTAACCAGTGCTATTATAGCTGTATGTACCTGTTTATAATAGGAAAGATACCAGCAGTTCCCACCAGAATTGCATAAAATGCAAAAGGGGAAGAACAGATAAGCCTGCCTTACCTGCTCCGCACAATATGGGTTTTTTTAGAAAAAGAAAAGGAAAGAGCATCAGTCTATAAATTGGGCCACCAAAATGGAAACAAAAAAAGTTGGAGGCTGGTGAAACTAAAAAAAATGTCTCTGGGTGTATTTTGGAAGAAGGTTTTTGAAAACTATTTTGTTTAATTATGCAAGGCTTTGCTGCCCTGGTTGTTTCATTTATCATGTGCATTACTGTTAGTTGCTGAAGCTTACTGAAATGCTTTTCTCTTTTGTGATTAGGAACCTATTCCTGTCATATCCATGTTATTTCTGTCTCTGATGCCAAAGTTTCCACTGAAGACGTAATGCCCAGGAACACATCTACTTTGATAAGGGATACCTGCACATCCTGTGAAAAAGGTTTAAAGAAAATAATATGAGCCACATTATGGATTGACATCAATAGTGGAGGGGGGGAATGAAGTATTTCAGTTAGGAAAATAAAAAATATGAGTACCTACTGACTCAATTTTCTTTCTTCACATAAAATGCTAAGGTATATCTCTTGCCTACAAGGAACTCTTTCTGCAGGCCACAAATATTTATCAAGACTCCAGATAATGAAAATAAGGTAATAGATAAGGGGTTGTTATATATCCTCTGCTCAAAAATTCTGTGAGGTAGGTTATGCTGAAATATAATGGCTGCCAATATTACTAAATAATCTCTGAGGATATGAACCCAGATCTCTTCATCAGAATTCTAAATTCCAGCTGCCACATCTCCATGGCATGAAAAAATCTTTGATGATGGGCTGAGATGGCAAGATTCAGCAGTCTTTCTGGTTTTCTATGCATTGTGCTTGAAAAAAGTTCAATTTAGGGATGTTGAAGGTATAGAACAGCTGGGAAACTGTAGTATTACGTTAGATCCACTTACTTCTCATGGTGCTTTTGGAATGAACTTCTAGCCTCCTCTGCTTTATTGGATGTTTCTTAAGAAAAATACATTCAGCTGGCATGTGTGCTTTTAGGTGACAGGTGTCCCTGTGGTAATATCACATGCATCCATTGCTAGCTCCATGTTCCTGATTCTGAGAGAGTTAATTGATTAAATGACAGTTGGAGGGAGAGTTTTTAACAAAAGATTGGAATAGCTTGATTTAGTTCAACCATTACCCATTTAATCAATTGCAGAGGCTTATTTCCTTCCCAGCAATATCCCCAGCAGAGCCATTCTAGCATCCCATAAGGTGAAATCTAATTTAATTTATTCCCCATGGGGATAAAAAAAAAATATTCCTCATCTCTGACAGTTCTTTCACAATGTTCAGATCCTATGCTGTACATACCAATATTGAATAAATGTTTCAAAATACCTAAAAGAACTAGCGGTAAGTGATAAAAATGCATAGGCTAGTGTAACAAGGTCTGTTTCACAATCAGTTTTGGTCCATTTAAAAATTAGCTCTGGCAATTTATGGCGAATGCTTTCCATATTTGGTCAACAGCAATCATTTGCTCATAATAAACAGATATGACTAGCTGAAGACAGGAAAACCAAGTTCCTTTCTTTAGCTCCTCGTAATAGCTCTTCACGTTGGTTCCTACCCACTGTTTTAGGGTTGTCGTCACCCTTCCACTCCTCCATCCTAAAGCACTGGTAACAATAAATTACTGGGTTCTGTTTTGGCTAATGGACTTTTAGAAAGGCTAACACAGCACAATTTGCATTCTGCTATGAATTAAGCATGAGTGATGATATACACTTAGTGGCTGACGCTGGTATGTAAGATAAATCAGAGTTAATGACTGGATTATCTGGCTTTGGCAAGAATCAACTGTTCAAAGAAAACAACAGAAACAAACATGACTGGTAAGCTATAGCAACATGCATCCTGCCAACCTGTGGAACATTATCAGTCCCTAATTATATGTACCATCAAGTAAACTGAAAAACCGGAATTTCAAGAATGTGTCTGTATGTGCGCTCTCGGTCAAAATTAAAGTTTATCAGCTGGCAGAGCAAAGGATCCTACTTACTTGGAACTGAAGCTTTCTGCTTGCCTTTACACTAACAGGAAAAAAACTTTATTCAGCATGAATTCAGCACTACCCAAGTGGCTTCTGTGGCACGGAGTTCCTTTATCATTTCAAGTTAGTGAACCAGCTGCAACTCCTCCTTGAGAGAGATCGTCTGGTATAGGTCACCTTGTCCTACAGTAGACTTTTGTTGTTGTGTTTCTTCAAGTCATTTCTGACTCCTGGTTACCCTATCACAATGTATTGTACATGGATGGGACTGGCTTCGAAGACTGTTCAGAATCCTCAGTAGGTACACAGTCACAATTTTTGGCAATTCCTTTCTTTGACCAGCTGTGATATGCAGCAAACAGGACACATAGATCTGATGTAAGCATGCCATCCTTAGACATAGGTAAAAAATCATGTGTTATACATAACAAGAGCCTTAAACGGGAAGGCAAGGACACTCAAGATACCCACTAGGCTAGGAGTTTGTGTGCTGAATGTCCCTGCAATAATCTGGCAAGATTATAACCCCAAGACTCCTATGGATTTGAGCCTCCTCAGGAATTAGCCATCAAAAGTGTTCTAATGATCAGACACTGATCATTCCCTCAGGCGTAATAAAGACTGCCTGCAATTATCCATTGTGCATTTACTTGGCAGTGAGTGACACTGAATACATGGCGGGCATTGTGCTTCTAAGAGTCTTCATTTTCAAAGTGGTTTAAATGAAACTGGATGGGGAAAGTAATATGCCCTGTGTCTGAAAGTAGGTAAAATTATTAACAACCTGCTTACCATTGTTGAGGCCCTTCACTCAAAATACAATTTTGGGATCCCTGATAAATAATTCAGATACCTGGAAAAATATCCCTTCATGGTCTGACCACTTTCAAAATAACGTCTGGTGGGGTGAGGGCTTTCTTGGTGGCTGCTCCTCAGCCAGAATGGCCTCTCCTTGTTCCCTCCTTTCATCTAATAAAAATTACTTTATATTATTATTATTATTATTATTATTATTATTATTATTATTACTATTATTATTATTATGGAACTGACTGCAAGGGCTTTCAATAGTGTGCTGGTTTACTGATTTTTGTCTTTTTATAGCTTTAATTCCCTGAGTAGCTTCATTGGATTTTTTAAAAAAATGTTTTTACTTATGTCTGTATTTGTTTTAATATTTGTAAGCCACTTTGAGTCTCATTTTGGGATGGGAGTGGGCGATGACTGAATAACAGTTAAACTGGGTCCACATCTCTCAGAGCTCTAAAGGATCATGTCTGCTGCTCTTGCCTTTGAAAACTACATCACTTGTTGAGATGAATACTCTAACAACTGCAACAAGTGTCTTTGGGAAGTACTCAAATTTCCTGTCAGGTTAGAGCATTGCATCACTGAATTAATGTGACATAGATTTCAGCAATAGAAACACCAACAAGCAGGGACTTGTGCTGATCTGGGTGGTGTGGGAATACTGTTCAACTGTTACAAACCAAACAGACCTCCCACCCTGGCAATCTTCTGCATGAAGTTAAGGCCAACTGTAATGTAATGGTGCTATGGTAAGTGCTATGGTAAGATCAATTACTTTTTCAACAATAATGCCAGTGAAAATTATTGTCTATGCAGATGGAACAACAAAAAACAGGTCAAGTCACTTTTAAAAAATATAATTCCATATTCTGTCCTCAGTTCACCCCTTCAAGCAAGGTTCAAATCCTGACAATGAACTCCAAAGCAGGAAGGCATTCAATTTCCTGGAATGCCGCATTACGTTTGTGCAGACATTTTCCCACTCCCAATTTTCCAATTCCTATTCATTGTCTGTCTTGAGTGCAAGAGGTAAATGACCATGGAAACAGACTAGGCCAACAACAGTGTGGTCCCTGCATTCCCTTTGTCCTCACTCAGATACTTATGCATGGGTAAAGCAAGGTGCTTTTTATTTCATCTGAGGGAACATGATGTAACTATTTTGTGAACCTAAGCAAATCTGGATCTGAGTACTGCCCGAATGAGAGACTAGATATTTCAGAATATCTGGAAATATCCATCCATCCACTGTATGTAAACCCTGCCTTTTTCCCAAACTGAGAGGCAGGTTGCTAACAAATCTTAAGTATGGTGCATGAGTTCCATGACAGATGACACTTGCATACAAATATATTAAATATATGAGTTAGGTAATACAGAAAATCAACACTTCTTGTTAGTTCTTAGGCCAGCCATGACAAGGAGTATCAAAAGAAACAACCATTTTCTTTACAGGCTGAGGTGGTTTATCAGCATACTGATGTTGTTACGGTCAACTGTTAGCAGTTTCACGTTTCCGCAAGGAGTAAGGCGATTGAATGTTGAAGGAAAAACAAAAAGATGTTTAATGAAACATGTAGTCTTCTCACATTAGCTATTAATGTGTGGTGCCTGCAGTCAGCTCTGCATCACCTGACATTACACCTACATGTTTCTTTCTTTAAAGAAAAGGAAAAGGAGGGGGAGCAATCCCTACATTAGAGATTAATGAGCACTCCTTTAAACTGTAATTTTCTGCTGGCTGTGATTCAGTGATTAATGTTTCTTTCGCTGTCATAACACTGTCCCGCTAAAGACTGGTGTTGTGAATTCTGACCTTGCTCGCAAATTTAAGTGGCAATTAAAGTGGAGTGCATATCCTAATCTCAGCTGCATTCTGTGCTGCAAAATTGAATTATCCATTGGGTTACAGAAATAGGAAATGCTTCACTGCATTGATCTGGTGAAAGAAGGAACACAAAAACATTTTGAGCATTTAGGTTTCTATTTATCGCTAGATGTGGTGCTAGAGAAGAGGTCTATGAATATGATGAACTGCTAAAAAGACAACTACAGTTGGCTTTCAGGTTTTGTGGGGGATCTGTTCTGGACCACCACCCCCTACAAAAATGGAGACTTGCTGATATTGAAGCCCCATAGGCTTGAATAGGGTGCGTGCCCGCAAGCGCATGCAGGGCGAATCCCCATTGAAATTAATGGAAGTCACCTCTCCATGAATATTCAAGACCATGGTTCTCAAATCCTTGAGAATGGAAGGGCGACTGTAAAGAGTTCTAGAGGAAGTCAAGCCTGAACTCTCCCTATACATTAAGATTCTTAAACTGAGATTGTTGTACTTTGGACATATAATAAAAAGACATGATTCACTAGTAAAAATAATAATCCTTGGTAAGACAGAAAGCAGCAAGAAAAGTGGAAGACCACATTCCAGGTGGATAGACACAATCAAAGAGACCACAGCCCTGAGTCTGCAAGACCTAAACAGGGCTGTAGAGGATAGGGTTTCTCATTCATGGGGTCACCATAAGTCGAAATTAACTTGACAGCAGTCAACAACAAACAAATAGCTACTCGCGTTCACAGAATTTTATTAGGCATCAGGCATTATGGAATGTGTTAGTAACAATGGCCATGATCAATGTGACACATGATGAACACATAGATATTATTAAAATAAAATATATAATAAAACAGAGGTGTGAAAACAATATTTATTTTTGCATTTAGGAATGTTTCTCCAGTTTTATTTCATTTAGAGGTATTCCAATGCAGAGGTGAAAGCATGTGAGGAAGGCACATAATCTGTCCTTGACCCCGATGTAGGAAGACTGTCAACACAAAGGCAAGCAGCTGATCTGGACCTTTCTTTCAGCCTCAGCCTCCTCTTTGCAATAGGAGGCTATTGATACTGAATATTTTGCAGGGTTATAATGAGACATGCATATTAAAGACTCTGTATATTTGTATCTTCCATCTTTTACAGCTGTCCTTCCTCCTTCTCCCCGCGCAAAGGCAAACTCGCATTTTCTGAATTATCTGTCTTCCAACAGCATTTTGACTAAACAGGATTAATTCCAATAATGAAGTAATCCTGGATAGGGATGAACGAATTTGTGTGAGAGGGTAAAGAGAAGAGAGAGGGAGTAAGGAGAGTAAAGTAGCGCATGAGTGCTAGAAAGAAGGGATGGCGCACAATTTCAGGGGAATGCTCCTAGTCTTCTAAATCCATACAGCCAGGGGTATATTTGTACTGGAAAAGAAAGAAGAAAGTTAAAATCTGAACCCTCCTCAGATCTGAACAGACTGGGTCGATAATTACTGTCATCTGAAGCTATTTAGTCCAATCATTTTTCTAAGTTCGAAATGAATTTCCATTAAATCTGGTAGAATACTTTGTTCAGGGATGTTCTCCCCCAAGAAGACGGCTATGGCACCACTGAAGATTACAGAAGACTCTAGGGAACATTTTAAATGCACTCTGTGTTCATTCCTAGGCACATCCAAATTTAGGAGGCTTCAGTGTTGCCTTACATACACTAAGAATGCATACTAAGAGTCTTGGCTTAAACAGAAAGCACTAGAAAGAGAAGATGAACTTTGAATTCTGGCTGAATTTAGAGTTCATTCGGTATATGTTTCCTGTAATAAATGTCCTTTAATGTGGCAGTTTGCTTTGGACTTCCTCTTAGTATTTTTGTAAATGGATCTCCCTCCAAAAACAAACAAATAAATATAAAGGAAAGGTGGCTGAGGATGACTTACTAATGTTTTAATCTATCTCCGTACTGAAATCTGGCTTGCTTAGTACTTTTATCTATTTTTACACTGCAATAATTCTGCGCTGCTGTATATGTCTGTGGATCAAATGTGTTTTTTCTTCTTCCTCGCTTATTCTGCTTGTTTTTATGTTTGCATTTTTCCTCCATTTGTTTAGAATAAATTTTAAAGTAATTACATTTTTTAAGCAAATACTTTTGACGGGATCAAAGGGAACCAGCCATCTTTTAAAAAAAGAAACATTTATTCATTCGTTAAAAATAAACACATCATTTGTTCTAAGAAAAAACACAGATTTAATGAAGGGGTCTTAGATGTCATCCTTTTTGAAAGAGGAAAGCAGAGGAAGGGATAAATACAGAATGATCCCTTGAATGAAAGAATTAATATTACAGACTAGTCGGGAAGGAAATATAATTCCATCACCCAAATTCATTACCAAGATTTTGAGTAAAGAAATATGAGGATGGTGCTTTTTAATTAGTAAATTGGTTGTTCAACATGATGCAAAAGCTAGGAGTTAACAGTTTTTTAAATGAAGGGGAAGAAATAACTGGGTCCCTCTGCTTATTGATATGAGTTAGGATTGTGTAAATGTTATAAATGTGTGGCAGTTATGAAAAAAATGCTAAGAACTATATAGAAAAAGAATAAAATTAAGACTGCAGGTATTACTGCATGTTGCAGTGAGTATTGGACCAAGACTTTGGAGGCCATGGTTCAATTCCTCCCAGCAATGAAACCTTCTGGGTGATCTTGGGCAAGTCCTATGTTCTCAGCTTCAGGGGAGGGCAATGGCAAACTTCCTCTGAACAAATCTTGCCACGAAAAACCCATGATAGGTTCACCTTAGGGTCACTATAAATCTGAAAAACTTTAAGGCACACAACATTTATAATAGCCATAGTAGTAGCAATAGCATTTACATTTCTATACTGCTTCATACTGAACTAAGTAGTCACTAAGTGGATTTACAACATGTAAGCCCCCAACAAGCTTGGTATTCATTTTAGTGGCCTATGGAAGGATGGATGGCTGAGTCCACCCTGGAGCCCTGGGATTGAACTCACAACCTTGTGGCTGCAGTACTGGCATTTAACCACTGTGCCATCAGGACTCCTTCCCTATAATACCTTATAGAAATCTGTGGTGCAGCTGTAATTAGAATAGTAAAGTCAGTTCTGGTCAGCCTGACTCAAAAATATGCTGAAAGAAACAAGTATTTGGGGCTTTAAACTGACTATAGGAGGATATAATAATATAGAGATGTAATTCTTCACTGGTTTTATTTGTGATCGAAGCAGTGGCATCACTGATCGATTCATTGGCTTTGTCAAGGAATTTGGTTGTCTACAATGTAAGAAGAAAGATGCTGGATTAGATGAGCCTTTGGTCTGAACTGGCACGGTCCTGGGGTAGTTACTTTATTATGGCCTGTCACAAGTGGGGAATCACTTTCAGTCTAAGGACAGTATTGACTTTCGAAGACATACTCCAATAGTGGCTAATGCCAACATCAGAAGGATGAGACCACAAAGCAGCAGCATATTTTAGTTCAATACTCTTACAAACAGGAGCTATGCCTTAGGAGTAGCATTTCATTCTTTTATAATGGAGAAAAACATGCACACTCTAGAAAACCATGAAATGAAGGTACCAAGGAGCCCCAGCACTTTGGATTCAGCACCAAGAAGGACCAGATACAGGCCCAGAGTGACCTTTGGCATCCTGGTCTATCAGTATATAGTAACATCTGTATACCAGCCATTTAGTTAAACTGAGTTGACAACAGGGAAATGAAATTATCTTATATTTAGTTACAAATCCTCACCCAAAATGTAATCCCTGAACCCTTTCCATTGCAAGTAATTCAATATCAGGGAAACAAGGTTAACAATAGATGTTTTTCCAATCACACAAAAGTAAATGAATATAGCTGGTTTCAATGCTTTGTTGTGAGGATTGGTTTTGTGCTCTTTGTATAATTTGAATATCAAATGTTGACTGAAACCTCTACAGAAACATAATTCCCTGGGGCTTGAAGTTTCTTAATTGATTCCTACATGATTGAAAGCTTTTGAGAGAAAGGAGTTAAGGTGAAGAGGCTAGATGGTAACCAAATATTAATGTTCTCTGCAATGGTTCATAAAGCAAAATTACAGTCCTTTGTATATGTGGGGGATCCGTTCCAGCCCCCCCCCCCCACACGTATGGAAAAAACCTGCAGGACCTCAAGTCCCATTGATTTAAATGATGGCACACTTCCCTGCATGCACCATTTTGTCCCCCCGGGCTCGCCATCCGCATAAGCTCAAATCCATGTATGGCAAGCCCGCGTATGGGGTAGGCGGACTGGACTACCCTTAAAAGTTTTACATGAGAATTCAGTTACATAGGACTCTGGAGGAAAATATGTATAAAATAAGTAGAAAGCAGATGTGACATGATGTCCAGTTACCATTTTAGCTGTGATATTGCCAACGGAAGAGGTTTGTTTGGATGCTACTAGGAGTGTATCTATGAGGGTTTGAGGGGAAATTGCCTCTGCACAGTTGCTCACCCCAGATTCATTTGGTTCCTGACAACTAATAGGGTCTTTGTTGTTGTGTGCCTACAAGTTGTTTCCGACTTACGGTGAACCTAATGTTTTTCTTGGCAAGTTTCTTCAGAGGAGGTTTGCCACTGCCATCCCCAGAGGCTGAGAGCATGTGAGTTGCCTATGCTCACGGTCACCCAGTGGGTTCACACGGCTGAGCTGGGATTTGAACCCTGGTCTCCCAGTGTCCAAGTCCATCACTCAAACCACTACACCACGCTGGCATAATAATGTCTACTTCACTGAAACATTTCTTACATCTCCACTACCATAACTCTTTTTAGGCAGTTAATGGCGGGATACAAACCGCCATATAGTACGTATAGGATACATACTAGGGTTAGGAAGGGGAGGTGCTTCCGCACCCCCCTAACCCTAGTACGTATCCTATACGTACAAGATAGCGGCACCCCTTCTACATGGGCGCCGCCATCTTTACGTACTGGACGCATAGCGTCCAGACATGTCGCGGCGCCTATGACGTCGCGAGTCTGCGCCAGGCGCCTCGCGACGTCATAGAGGCGCCGCAAGAAGAAGCTCCGAAATGGAGCTTCTTTTTTGCTCCGCGCGGGAGCCGCGCGGTTTGGCTGCTGCGGCTCCCGCACGGAGCAAATGGCGGCGGCGGGGGAGCACCGCAAAGCGGCGGTTTGTACCCCGCCAATGTTTCCTATCGATATCATCTGGAGGGGAGTACAGCTCACATTTGCCCTTCATTCTCTTTCATGCATTGTTTCATTGATTAGTAAAACTTCAGGAGATTAGATCTAAGGCAGAAAATGTGTTCTGTTAGCATTTGTTACCAATGACCAAATATCACAAGGAGGTTACATGGTTTTCCTAATAGTGCCAATTCTTGTGATAGTATCATTAGGTTTGTAACGTTTGCTACATTTTTGTGAGAGCCTCAGCAGAGCAAATATGCTAATCTCAGAGTTCATTGCCTATAAAAGGAAATGTCTTCGTCTTGCTGCTTCTAAGGGAAAAAAGCTTGAAAATAAGATAAAGCCTACATATTTTATTACATAATATAACCAAGAAAAATCACTACATAACAAAGATAGGGCAGAGTTAGTGGACCAGATGGGCCAGTTAAAGTTATTAATACTTACTGGCCAGGTCTGCCAGGAACTGGGATTTATTTTTGCTAGGTAAACTATATGTGACATGTTGCCACGCAATCTAAATAGTTAGAAGATTGTTTCTTGATACAGGACCATATGGGGAATATTTGAAATGGAAAAAACAATCAAAGGAGGAGGCAGTCTCCCCAAACCCTGCTCCTAAGGATGAGGTAATCAAGATGTAAATGACAGATTGTAATTTTGAGACAGAGACAGAAATAAAGATTCACAGCCCTGTGTTTGGGCTCTTGTAAACATTGTAAACTGTGTATGTCTCCCTTGAGGTACGGGCCTTGAGGAAGGGAGACTGTAGCAACAGCATTAGTTTTGATCCAGGAGGATCTATGAGCTCGATATTTCATTCAGGTAGTGAAAGACAAGTGAGTGCCTGATTCATAAACTGAAAATCAATACAGATATGGAGACATTTGAAGAGGCATTTTGTACAGAAGTATAACCATAAAACGGACTGAACGAGGAGTGGTGAAAGCGAGTGGCAAGGGAAAATACGACAGAGTAAAGAATAGGTAGGACAAATGAAGGGAAAATAATATTTCAATTGCTAATATACTGTTATGAAAGGTATTATCATCAGGGAGAGATTCCATGCTCGGTAAAGAGTGGCTAAGAGGTCATAGGATGCTATGGAATTTCTTTTTGTAGGTGAAGAGAGACTTTTCCTATGTGAAAGCTAGACGCTTCACCACTATCACCACTCCAAGAAGAAAGGGGTGTTCTGGGGGCATGTCTGAAGCAGCAAGGATCCTATATCTCTTTGTGTCTCTGGTTTGCTGAAAAGAAGGGCCAGGGATTCCACCAGCCATGGAGCTGATGTCATGAACTTCCTTCCTGTTTGTCTTGGAGTGAAATGAAGGGGAATGGTCATCTTGACAAAACCCACCTGATCTTCTGCCCTGGTCAATAAGGATTCTGCAGACTCTCCACCTCCTACGTAGTAGCAGACATCACCAGAAAATCATTCCCTATAATATTGAGGACCACAGTATATATGATTTGCCTACATATCATGGAAGACTAGATGAGCAACTATGATTTTTGAATTAAGGGAGGATACAATCTGAAAACTGCAAGGAACTTGGAAATGTGGAGCAGATCTTAATATATTGTTCAGGACTAGGCCAATAAAAAGTTGACATTAATGAAAAAGGAGACATGGCATAGAATATATACTAAGAATTTCCAGAACTGGTCACAATCATTCTTATTTTTAGATACACGTGCATTTATGTTTTCTTTAGACTTCATATTTTGGGTTTTGTAAAGATTTTTTTTCTAAAAAGAGCCAGGCGACCCAGGTGTTGATTAGGAAATATCTATAAATATAATTTAAGAATTGCTGGTGACTGCCAAGAAAACCTGTCATCATCTATTATCTCCAACAAAACAAGAATGAGAGAAACACAGGTGCCTTGTAGCTTTTGCAATCATTCAAAAAGCAGATAAAAACCCTTATGGGATGAAATGATAAAAGGGGAAATCTGTCAGCACCGAAGACAGACTGAAAGCTGGGAAACTCTACTTCTAGTAGAACACATGTAGCTATAGCCCAAAAAACAAACAAGAAACAAAAAAAACCCCATACAAAATAGAGGAGCTGTTGCTACACATTGTATCCTCCAAGGCACTTAAAGTGAGCACACTAATAAATAACTTTTATTCTTGGAAGGTTTGTACTGGTATGTAGCAATCTCTCATACTCAGGCTAGGAGTGTGGTTCAGCATTTTAAACTGATATGCCTATTTTTCCCTTTTGTGTATTCCTGGTCAATGATAAGAATTCATATCTCAATACATCAACTCAATATGTATGGTGGAAGTATTTCAACTCCACACCGGATTCCTACTTTGCAGGGGAAGGCGCCTACTGCTCTAGAATTTCAGCTGAACACGTATTCAACAGGATCTAGTGAAGATTTGAATAATGGATCTCTGTGTCACATAACGCATGCACATTATGGATGGACAACGGTTTGCATATGTTCAAGGAGTTGCAGTGGCAACTGTCAGTACTATCCTCCAACAGGCACTCTGCTTCTAAGACTGTGGCATAGAATCTATGGCTGCATCCACACTGAAGAAATAAACTGGTTTGGCACCACTTTGACTCTGGACCCACAACAAACTCCAACTCCCAGAATTCCATAGCCTTGAGCCAGAAAGAGCCAAAGTGGTGCCAAACCGAGTTATTTCTCCAGTGTGGATGCAGCCAATGGGATCTACTTTTGTTTTTCCTAGATCCCCAAGGTGCACCTGCCAGAACATACATGCAACTTCGGTCCAAAATACACTACAGAAATAATCCAATTTAATACTGCTTTAACTCCCTGGCTCAGCACTAGGAAATTCTGGGAAGTATAGTTTTGTGTGACATTTAGCCTTCTCTGACAGACAGCATTGGTGCCAAGATAAACTACAGTTTCCCAGATTCCCTAGCACCGATCCAGGACAGTTAAAGCAGTCTCAAACTGGATTATTACAGGAGTGTGTTTTGGACCCTAGTGGCGTAGATTAGTGGACTAAGAATGAAGGAACAGGAGCCTCGGAGCACATTAACAGATGAGGAAGCTGTGCCCAAGCACACTGGTATTTTCAGTTTGTTTTTCTTTAAACCATCCTTGGTTTCCCTGCAACTACAAATCAGTACATGCCACTCTACATTCTGCCCAGTTTGCCACCATTAGACAGTGTTGCAGGTATGCATATCTAGGCCTTCCTACTGTGCCTTTTGCTAATGGGGCTGAGGTTGGCCATGTAGCTTTGCACAGCATCTTTTGTTTCTAATATTTTTTTCTTGCAAAAACCTCCGGGATTTGGGCCAGGGCATTTAAAAATAAATAAATTCCATCATTTGTGACCACAGAACTAAAATCTGTTTGTGAAAATGAATTATGGAAAGCAGATTAATTTACATTCATTTTATTGAATACTGTTCTTGTTGACTCTCATTTTCTGAACACAGACACATAATTTGTTCCTGTGTTTTAATCAGTTCAAGAATTGTCTGTACTTGACTGTGTTCTTCACAGCAAAATGCAAGAGAAACTAAATGAAACATAATTAGCAAGCCTGATTTTAATGTCTACTGTTGTTTTTCTGGTGCAAATAGCTTCAGGGAAGTCATAGGAAAGGTAAATAATGCTAAGAATCCCCTATGGAAGCAATGCAGTCGCCATAAGTTAACAGGTGACTTGAAGGTACACACACATAATACTGGGCAAACATACTGTCTATTACTACTATTACTATTACTATTATTAAGCTTTATTTATATAGTGCTGTAAATTTACATTTACCATCTCTCATAGCCCCTTCCCTTAACCTCTGTTTTCATTCTGAAACTCAGTATTTGTTTAATGGACTTTTAAAACGGCTGATGAAAAAAGTCCGGGTAGTGTACAAAATATTAAAAACAAATGATTCATAGATAACTTATAAAACCAAAGAAAGAGCCAGCGGAAAAAAATTAAAACAGTATACAGTGGATCCTTGTTATACGCTGGGGTTTGGTTCCAAGATCCCCCGTGTATAACAAAATCCGTGTATGCTCAAGTCCCATTAAGTATAATGACATAGCAAAATGGTGTCCCTAATAAAAAAAGGAACATCAAGGTAAATTTATACTTTTTTGGAACATTTTCAAACCGTGTATGCTTAAATCCGTGTTTAAAAAATCCGTGTATAAGAAGGGCCGACTGTATAAGCTAAAGCCAGTGTAAAAACACCAGCAAAACTGCAGATTGATATGGGATGAAAACAGTTCTTAAAATGCCTGGGGAAAAATAATCTTCACCTGGCATCCAATAGATCATAATCCAGACCCAGGTGAATTCATCCCATTCAACAGATGGGCTGACACCACAGAAAATACTCAATTTCTTTGCCAGTAGTATCTGGAGAAGGGCTTCGGTTAAACTCTAGAGTCTTGGTAGGTAGATATGGAGTTACTCCTGCAAGTAATCTGGCCTCAAACCATGTAGGGTTTAATAGCCATAAATTGACATGTGACTTTAAGGCACATCTACACACAGAGAGCATAAAACTAGTACTTTGAATTGGATCTAGAAGGATCTTGCAGCCAGTTAACATAGCAAACTAGCGTTGTAATATAATCCTCTTGTCCAGTCCCAGAGAGCTCATTTTGGACTGACATTTCTGCATTGTTTTCAAAGGAAACTCCATGTATAATCATGCAAGTAGTCCAAATGGGAGTTACTAGAGGACCAAAAATAGCTGCAAGTAGAGATGTAAAACTTCCAGAAATGTTGAAGGCATTGGGGGGGGGGGTGTTAAAATGCAGTATGAGTACCTTTACAAATTGACAATTACCTTGTTACTTTAGGAACGTAAGCTGTATTATGTATAACTTGGTTTGATTATCAGATATTTTTCAAAGTACCATTTTTACACAAAGTAATTACAACATGTATTAATTTTCCTTGATCAATCTCTGGTGCAATGACAAGGGGTCAGATCCCCATTGAGTATAATGGAGGCTTTCCTGTAAGTGTGGATTGGAGGACTTTCATGGTCCCTAAATTAGGGGTTATGTAGGGACTGTGAAAGTCCCCCATAAAAACATGAACAGTCATGTGTGCATAACTCCAGGTTACACAAAAATAATTCCAGCCTTTTTTTAAAATGCACCTGTTGTTGTTCTGTGCCTTCAAGTTCTTTCTGACTTATGGTGACCCTAAGGTGAACATATCACAGGGTTTTCTTGGCATGTTTCTTCAGAGGGGGTTTGCCACTGCCTCTGGGAGACTGTGACTTGCCTAAAGTTATCCAGTAGGGTTCAAACTGTGCTCTCCACAGTTGTTGTCCAAGGCTCAAACCACTACTACACCATGCTGGGTCTTGAGATTCATAGCGGTAAGGAACACCTGAACCATCTCCAACATACAGTAATTGGAGATTAAATGATGGTAAGTATTTGCTTATGTGACTAGCTTAGACACAAGGGTTATATTAGGCAGGGAGAGAAACAGCCAGCCACTGATGTAGTCAAGCAATGACTTTAAACACACACACACTTCTATATCTCTCTGCACCATGTGTTAGAAATTAGTGGCCATTTCATATTCCTAAAGCAAAGTTTCCTACATGTTATTTTCCATAACATTACGTTGCTACAAAAGGTCTGAATGGCATGGGATTCTTTGCTGCTGTTGATCTTTCTCCTCCCTTTGGCAGAAGTGATGAACAGAGTGCTCTCCACTAGTTAATAGCTTGCCATTTTTTCCCCTCTGGCTCTCCCTTGGCTCCCCGATTTTAGCATACAGTTCACAATATGGTTTCACAATAGCTTTTCCCACATCTTCTGCTACACTTGAGCAACCCTTCTCCTAATAGCACCTTGTGTAAATCCCAGATCTTCCATCGCTTTCTGTTTCCACAACTGGTAAATGGGTTTAACAGCATTGCATTCTGAGTAGGGGGTTGGGGAGTTGTATCGGTGAGGATTATTGGTAGAAACATACTTACTATATTATACAACAGTAATGAAAATGTGAAGTCAAAGGGTTTCACAGCCAGCATCCATAGTTTTTTGTGGGTTTTTTTGGGCTATGTTGCCATGTTCTAGAAGAGTTTCTTCCTGATGTTTCACCAGCATCTGTGGATGGCATCTTCAGAGTGATGAAAACATTCACATTAGCACTTTGTGTGGAATAAAATGTGACATACATGGTAGGATGACATATAGAATTTTAATTTAATCCAGATATAGGAATTTTAAAATTTATTTATTTGCACTCATAGTTGGAAAAAGAGGGGAAATTTGTTATTTAATTAATATTCATTCATTTAAAAAATGTTTAATACCAATATAGGAATTTATTTGTCTAATGTTGACAAAATGTTCTTTGGGCAGCTTTCAAAAGAAAATGGCAATGTTACATCTAAAAAAAATAAAAGAGAAACTCATTGTTAAAGCTACATAAGGAAAGGCCAAGAAAACAAAGAGCATATAATAATTAATTCATTATTTAAACCACTGGTTTAAAAAGAAAGTGAGGAACTGGCAGAGAATGGCATGTTTAGTTGTCACTGTTGCCTCAATATTGTTATTGACTCCTTTAAAAGTTCTCTCTTTTTTGTTGTCTTTCATATACCTTCCAAAGTCAAAAGGTGACTGCAAGGACCAGGCAGAAGGACTAAAAAGCATTTAAACAAAAGAACTAGGTATGGAGAGAGAGAAAAGCAGAGCTGATGAACAAGTTCAACGTAGGGGCAGGGGTGGAAAAACTGAAGGTATTTCTTTTGTCTCTGTCTTCCCCACACACACTCCTATCCAGAATGTCTGTCTCCAGATCTTTGCACCATTTGTTTCAGTGGACATTTTCCTTTTTGATACACAACAAGCCATCACTGAACCACATGATCCTCCTCCTCCTGAGATCCTTTCTCCCCCCCCCCCACACACACACTTCACAATTATTAAAGAGGCAAAAGCTCTTAGTCCTTGCATTACTTGAACATAGTACTGAACCAAGTATTGTTAGCTAAACTGGGAGGAGAGGGAAACAAATTTTTGAGTGTCAGATTATGACTCTGGAGACCAGGGTTTGCATCCCAGTTAAACCATGGAAACCCATTGGGTGGCCTTGGGCAAGTCACACTCTCTCAGCCTCAGGGGAAGGGGATGGCAAACCTCCTCTGGTGAAACTTGCCACTTCGACTTCAGCACTATCACAGTTTGGTGTGACCAGGCTATCACCACACTGCAGGGTTAATGCAGTTTGACACTCCTTTAATTGCCATGGCTCTATGCGGACGAATCTGGGATTTTGATCGTTACTTCTAAGTAAACACACAGATGCAGCCCCAAACTCTCTGACAGAGAAGGCTAAATATCTAATGACAGGGGTGAAAACTGACTTCCAGGTGGAATACATGGGTGGCGTAGTGGTTTCAGTGTTGGACTATTTGAAAACACTGAAATTCTGGACCATGCCAACAAGTATCAGGTCAGAATGCATAATGAAGCCATTGAAACCCACAAACACCTAGACAATTTCAACAGGAGAGAAGAAGAAACCCTTAAAGTCAACAAAGGCGCAGTACAGACTGCCCCAAAGGGGTGGCCTGACGGTGGCCTAGTTCCCTCTGGAGGGAAGCCGCAGCTTCCAAACTGTGCAGCTTCCCTCCGGAGTAAAAAGAACCTGGTATTTCTGGGTTCTTTTTACAGTGCTGGAGTGATGTTGTGATTGTGCCAGTGGCACACTTGTGCAGTAAGCCACATGTGGTGCTGTGTGGCATGGAATGCTGCCATTAGTATGCCTCCAGTCTGTACTAGGTTTAGAAGCCGTGCGGTTGATGCGTGGTCCCTAACCCTAGTATTGGTGCCGCTGCCATGCCACGAAGTGCCTGTCTGTATTGGGCCATAGTTTGGCCACCAGTCCTGAAAAAGAGCAAAATCAGGACCCAGCAACTGCAAAGGAGGAACCACCCAGAGTCAGAGGTTTTCCCTGCAGAGAATGGATCACTAATGAAGCAGAGAGTAATCCTCTTTGCATACCCTCCTGCCCTGAGGCCTGGCCATCAGCCACAGAACAATACACAGATGAACTTGGAGACCACTCCTCCCTACACAGGGTCACACCCATATATAGTATGTGTGTGTGTATATATATATATATATATACACACACACACACACTCTTCCATGCCAGCATTCTCTGAAGATGCCAGCCACAGATGCTGGTGAGACGTCAGGAAGAAACTCTTCTAGAACATGGCCACATAACCCAAAAAAGCCACAAAAAACTATGGATGCCGGCCATTTCACAGTGGCACATGATCCCAGAGACTAACATGGCTATATCTTGAACCTTTCTTCCAGTCAATCTCAAAGGTGCTCAAGATCTCTCTCTCTCTCTCTCTGTTTCCACAGACTAACAGGGCTATATCTTTGATGCCTCCATCCTCCCCTGAGGCATCCTTGAAGCCCAGAAGGAGCATGAGGGGAGTGGCGGCGTTGTTGCCCTGAAGGAGAAGAAGGGGAAAGAGGCCAAGGGGGAGGAGGACTAGAAGTCCCTCCCCACTAGCATCCCCTCCTGGGCCCCTCCTTCTCCTCCCTCTTTCATTCCCCCTTTCCCCGTCCCGCCCTCCTTCTCCCTGAGCAATATCCAGTTGAGCTGGGAAACACACCAAGCCAGCCTCACCACACAACCACACACAGACACACACAGACACACAAAAGCGGGCAGACTAGGGAGACGTCTAGGCAGCCACAGAGGACCCTCATCGTTTCCGCCATGACCCACTTCAACAAGGGCCCCTCGTATGGGCTTTCGGCCGAGGTCAAGAACAAGGTAACAACACACAACCCAAGGAAGGGGGGGGGGCGTTAGCAGCCATTGTTTGGGCGCCTCTTTCGGGGGAACCCCATCTCCATCTCCATCTCCATCTCCATCGGATTCAAAATGGGGTTCCAGGCGGAGGGGAGGGGAATGGCGTTGTCGTTGTGGTTGTGATTGTTGAACTGAGTCCTTTAAAACACACACACACACACAACCCTTTTTTCCTCTTATTCTTCTTTTTTAAGCTTCTTTTCTCCCCCATTGCTGAGCTCAGTTGGGTGCGTGTATTTGTGTGTGTGTGTCTCTTTGTGTGTGTGTTGTGTTGAACTGAGTCCTATTAAGCCTCCTTTAGAGGCTTAACTTTAGAGGTGTAACTCCTTTCTCTTTCTCTTCTTTTTTAATGCTTCTTTTCTCTCCCATTGTTTGACTTAATTAGTGTGTTTGTGTGTGTTGTGTGTGTGTGTTGAACTGGGTCCTTTTAAACCTCCTTTTTTACCCTCTTATACTTTGGAGATGTAACTCCCTTGTCTACATCTTCTTTTTTAAAGCTTCTTTTCTTCCCCATTGTTTGGCTCAATTGGGGTGTGAGTGTGGGTTTGTGTGTGTTTGTGTTGGATGAGTCCTTTTAAAAAAACCTTTCCCTCTCCTATACTATACTATACTATACTATACTCCTATACCTTGATTCCCTCAGGGATATAAATTAACTATTATTATTATTATTATTATTATTATTATGAGGTGCAACTCTTACTTTTCTCTTACTTTTTAGCCTTTTTTCATCCCCCTTTCCTCCCATTTTTGGGCTTAATTTTGTGTGTGTGTCTTTGTGTGCTGAACTGTGTATTAAACCTCCTTTCTCCCCTTTGAGGTATAAGCCTCATATCTTTCTCTCCTTTTTAAAGCTCCTTTTCTCCCCCATTGTTTGCCTTAATTGGGGTTTGTGTTTGTTGTTTGTCTTATCGACTTGAGGTTTTGTGTGTACAATAAGAGAAGGGGGGAAAAAGCAACAAACCCTTCTGAAGAAAGTTCAGAAAAGCCCAGGAGTTTGTTCTCCTGTCCCCACAATAACAGCAATAACAGAAGGACTTTGATGGAAGAAAGTCTTTGTTGATTTGCTGTTTGTGATTCAAAAAGAAAAATCAGGGGGAATGGTGAGGCGAGAGATTTGGATTAAACCTTTGGAAAGACCTATCTTCCAGCTCTGGCTCTTGTTGCTCTGATAGCCCTCCTCCAAGGAACTAATGCTTTGCCAAAGCCTTCCTTTTGTGGGGAGAAGTCAGGTGCCCACTTTTTTTTGCCCTGTAGGACTAGTGACCTCTTGTCCTCCTTTCCCAGATGGACCTGAGGTTTAAAGGGGGAAGGAAAAAAATCACTGGCAGCCAGCCATAGCTTCCCCTTCCTTTAAAGAGGGAAAAATAACTAACCTTTCTACTGTTTTCTCCCCCTCATCAGCTATTAACGTTTACCTGTGTAAAAAGATCATACAAGACAAAATAGGTAGAGAAATCTATACCATCCTCTGCTGAAGATATTCTGCTGATTAAGTTGACAAATCCCTTTTACTTCAACTCTTTGGATTATGGAGGATAGGAAAGATGACCAAAGTCCCAGATTTACCCCCCCCCCTATATATATATATATATATATATATATATATACAAACAAACATACACACACACACACACACACATATACTGTACAGAGAGAGTGTGTTCTTATTCAGTTTTGGTCCATTTTTAATCACCCTATGTGCGTGTGTATATATATATGTATGTGTGTGTATACACACAGAGAGAGATACATACAAACACAGGATAATTAAAAAAGAATGGTGTAAAACTGAATAAGAACACAACTGTCTCTCATATATTTATATTCAGTGGGATGGAGGGAGAGGGAGCCAGTCTTTTGCACAAGGGCTCACATTCCTCTGGCTTCTTTTTCTCCCTTTCTGGTTGCAAAAGCAGCTCTGCTCCTTTCCAAACAGGGGGAAGCTTTGTTCCTCCTCCACCACCACTTTTAACTTTGCTCCCCTCTTCTTTTGGGTGGAAAATAATTCCCCCCCCCCAAAAAAACAGGAATAAGGGGACTTTCCTCCCTTGTTTCTCTTCTGCCTCCCCTTTTTTTCCTCTCCTCAGGGCTCCTTTCTGGCAAACCACTGTGGGATGACTGAAGAGAGAACAGGGAAGAAGGGCAGACAAAGAAAAGGCTGGGACACCCATGATCCTGGCTTTTCCAGTGCGGTGGAGGAAAGCCGGGCTGAGGGGCAAGGAAGGAGGACCACCACTCCTTGGTTGCCCGCTTTTCATCCCTGATTCTTGGGCTCTTGCTGCTGGTGCTCCTGCCTCTGGGACCCACCCAAACTGGGAGATGGCGGCAGCAGCAGGGGGAGTGCGAGGAGGTGCTCCCAGCCTACGTGGCTCCAGCCTAGAGCTAGCTAGCGCCAAGCAGGAGAGTAATGCTGAGGAACTGACTTTTCTGCTTCCCTCCCTTCCTCACTCTTTTCTTTCTTCTTCTTCTCCTTCCTCTTCTGGCCCTCAGGGTGCTTTCACCTGACCAAGTGGCTAGACACAAAACTTACTTTTCAAAACAGTAGAGCCAGCCTGGCATAGTGGTTTGAGCATTGGACTATGATTCTGGAGACAAGAATGTCCTCCTTCCTTGCCCCTCAACCCGGCCTTCCTCCACCGCACTGGAAAAGCCAGGATTTCAGTTAGTCTCAAAGGTGCTGCAAGAGCTCTCTATGTACTGATTCTACAAACCAACATGGCTATATCTTTGAATTCTACTACCCTGGAGACCACAGTTTGAATCCCAGCTGGGCCATGAAACCCACTGGGTGACCTTCTGCAAGTCACACTCTCGCAACCTCCAGGCAAGACAAGGGCAAACCTCCTCTGAACAAAGCTTGACAAGGGAAAAAAAGGTTCATCTTAGGGTCACCATAAGTCAGAAAGGACTTGAAGGCACACAACAACAACAAATATGAAGAAAAAGTTGAGGGAGAAAGAGGACCACCCCGCCAGCAGCAACGAAATTGAAAACACCGATCCCCTACATTTCTGTTGCTGAGGACCTAGCTGTTTTGAAAAAGAGGGCAGAAAGACTAGTAGATTAAAATACAGTCAGCCCTCCCTATCCATGGATTTTTTTTATCCATGAATTCAAGTATTTGAGGCTAGAAAATATTTTAAAAATATATAAATTTCAAAACCAGACTTTGATTTTGCCATTTTATTTAAGGGGGCACCATTTCACTATGCCACTGTATTTAATGGGACGTGAGCATCCACTGGTTTTGTTATCCACAGGAGATCCTGGAACCAAATCCCAGTGGATACCAAGGGCCCACTGTACCAGCACTTAAAAGGGATGCTGAGTAGACCTACTAGTTTGGAAACATATTTATTGTATATCCTTCCTCCTTTCTCCAGCATTGTGACTCATGAAGTCCTCTCATGCACACCTTTGTTAGGCTAGTCCCCCTCCATCTATAT